>NC_134488.1:122021224-122263724 GCF_040206685.1 Ascaphus truei | reverse complement strand
GAGAGGGGGTGACACAGAGAGAGAGAGAGGGGGTGACACAGAGAGAGAGAGAGGGTGACACAGAGAGAGAGAGAGGGTGACACACAGAGAGAGAGAGGGTGACACAGAGAGAGAGAGAGGGTGACAGAGAGAGAGAGAGAGGATGACACAGAGAGAGAGAGGATGACACAGAGAGAGAGAGGGTGACAGAGAGAGAGAGAGAGAGAGAGAGAGGGTGACAGAGAGAGAGAGAGAGAGGGTGACAGAGAGAGAGAGGGTGATAGAGAGAGAGAGAGAAGGTGACAGAGGGTGAGAGAGACAGAGAGACAGAGACAGAGAGAGGGACAGAGAGGGAGAGGGACAGAGAGGGAGAGGGACAGAGAGGGAGAGGGACAGAGAGGGAGAGGGTGAGAGAGGGAGGGAGAGGGGGAGGGAGAGGGGGAGACAGACACGGGTACACACACACACACACACTGGCACACACACACACAATGGTACACACACACACACACTGGTACACACACTGGTACGCACACACACACTGGTACACACACACACACTGGTACACACACACACACACACACTGGTACGCACACACACACTGGTACACACACACACACTGGTACACACACACACACTGGTACACACACACACACACACTGGTACACACACACACACACTGGTACACACACACACACTGGTACACACACACACACACTGGTACACACACACACACACTGGTACACACACACACACTGGTACACACACACACTGGTACACACACACACACTGGTACACACACACACACTGGTAGACACACTGGTACACACACTGGTACACACACACTGGTACACACACACACACACACACACACTGGTACACACACACTGGTACACACACACACACACACACACACACACATACACACACACACACACACACACACACACACACTGGTACACTGGTACACACACACTGGTACACACACACACACACACACACACACTGGTACACACACACACACACTGGTACACACACACACACACACTGGTACACACACACACACACACACACTGGTACACACACACACACTGGTACACACACACACACACACACACACACTGGTACACACACACACACACACACACACACACACACTGGTACACACACACACTGGTACACACACACACACTGGTACACACACACACACACACACACACACACACACACACACACACTGGTACACACACACACACACACACACACACACACACACACACACACACACACACACACACACACACACACACACACACACACAGGTACACACACACTGGTACACACACACTGGTACACACACACACACACACACTGGTACATACACACACACTGGTACACACACACACACTGGTACACACACACACACACACACTGGTACACACACACACACACACACTGGTACACACACACACACACACACACACACACACACACACACACACACGTACACTGGTACACACACACACAGACACAGACACTGGTACACACACACACACACACACACAGACTGGAGTACATAGGCAGCCACGAGCAGGTGGCTCTCCGCCTCCCCCTGCACCCACCCCCGCGCCCATCTCCCGCACCTAGGGGGGGGGGGGATAGGAGCGCCGGGACACAAAGGTAAACTGCCGCCGCCCCCCCTCCCCCGGAGGGCAGCCACGGGCTCCCGGGGCAGAATGGGGGAACACCGCGCAGCCACCACTGCCAGCCCCCGCGCCCATCTCCCGAACCAAGGGGACAGGGGGGGAGGGGGGGAGGGAGCGCCAGGACAGGGGGCAAAGGATAAAAAACCCACCTCCTATCCCCCCGGGAGGGCAGAGGGGGGGAAACACCGCGCAGAAGAGCCAGGAGCCGCAGGCAGAGACACACACCACGTGTGCTCTGCCGCAGGAAGCGGAAGCCCCGCCCCCAGCACCCTTCCTTCCATCCATTCCACATGCCGGTCCTTGGTGAAGGATGATGCCGGGGGGCGGGGCTTAATGCCGGGACGCTGGGGATTGGCCAACAAGGTAGGAAACTGCCGGGGGGGGGGGGGGTTGGCATTAAAAAAAAAAAAAAATACTTACCAGCCGGGGCTGCTGCAGTCTCCTCCTCCGCGCCGCCGCCGCAGACTCGCGCACAGCGCACAGCGCACTGCAGCTTACTCGCGCACCGCCGGCGACAAAAAAAAAAAAATGGGGACACATTGAGGAAAATCCGGGACATTTCCGGTACACACAGAAAATCGGTACAGCTCCCGAAAAACCGGGACTGTACCGGCAAAAGGGGGACGGGTGGTCACCCTAGGTATTGCACAGGTTATTAAGAATTTATATTAATGTTAGGGACCCCTGGAAATGTGGTCTGCCGTGCAGTGGCTCAGGGGCTTACAACACTTTTGGCCAAAAATGTTAAACTAAAAGACCATTTTATTTAATAGATATTTATACATATATATTTAGGCACTGTACCGTGTATGAATTTCACTGGATGTGCACTGAACTCTGTCTGTGTTTTATGTTCTGTCTCTGGTTTTAAATAAGTCTCAAACAAGGCATTTCTGCATTTGTGAGATGCGGAGAGAATACATCTGGACCACTCTATTTACAGGAATGATTGATTACCTTGGAATGAGAGACTAAGTGCCAAGTGTTATTTTTTTCCATTGTATTATACATTTTTTTTATGACTCAGAATAGAAGCCAGAAGGTAATTTTGGTCCTTAGGGAAGTACCACATTATATTATACCTGTTGCATGTAGGAATGGGCCAGAAGAAGGGACATTGGCTCTGAATGTTGCTCCCCTTATTAATTTGTATGTAAATGTTATCATCTGATTTGTCTTCCTGGCTATTCTAATAATCTTTTTTTAGTCTTATCTTTTGTTTTTGTCTTTTATCATTTTTTCCGCCTTCTTTTTGATTTTAGCTGAAGGACAGTTGAGAAATTTGTGTATGTAAAGTAACCTACTTCTATGTAGCCTCTGCAAAGAAAGCAGAATTAATGCATAGCATTGTGAATTTGCTACTTAATTGGGATCAATTATTGGCTCTATGATGTCTACCCTCACGTAGAACTTAATCTGTATGGTAATAACATATTGCATTGTAACAGTATTTTCTGGGACTGCCATGAGAGCCTTAGGCCGAGTCCACGGTCCCTGCTGGCGTGCTGAGGCGCGCTGAGGCGCAGGGAAAGCGGGTGCTTTCCCTGGCCTTGCGGTTGCTTACCGCAAGCGCTCTCAGCAGCCGTCAGGGGGCGGTCCGGGGGCGGTCCGGGGGCGGGCGCGTCACTGGCCGGGGGCGGGCCAGTGACGTCACGGAGCTGGTTCGCCCTCATTGGGCGAACCGCTCACGTGACCGGCCTGTCTCGCCGGCAAGCGGGGGAATTTTAAATTCCCCCAAGACCTGCGCTTCCGCAAGCGCGCGTAAGCGCAGGTGAGCCCCTACTAAAGCCGCTCTAATTGCGGCTGTAGGGGCTCAGTGCTGAGCGGGAGCGCGCCTCAGCGCGCTTCCGCCAGCAAGCAAGTAACATGGCCGAGGCCTAAGGCTGAGTCCATAGAAGGACAAGCAGCGCTGAGCCGTGCGGACGCTCAGCGCTGAGCCCCTGCATCCTCCATGAGGATGTCTTTAGAGGGGGCTCACGCGAGCGTCCGCAGGCGTGCTGAGGCGCTGGATTTTTCAGCCGACAGCCAAACTGTTTTTCAGAGCGCTGTCGGCTGAAAACATCCAATCAGCGCGGAGCAGCGTCAACGTCACGGCGCCGTGACGTTGACGTCGGTGCGTCGCGGCGATTGGCCCAGCGACATCACTGCCCCGCCTCCCTCAGTCTCCCCCCGCCTCCCGATCGCGCCCGCTGGCTCGCCTGCATGGGCATGAAATCGCGCAGATTTCAGCAGGCGAGCCTCAGCATCAGCGCGGCTCTGAACTGCTCACCCCTCTATGGCCCCAGCCTAACTCTATGTCAACCTTTGAAATCTTTGTCACAGACATAGAAAGATCCATAGATATGACATGCTGTATACCATCTTTGATACGTATATGCTGACTGTTCTATATCACTATGATCCAATAAAACTTAATTTGTTCAGAGTGGGGTTTGTGCTTTGACATTTTTATATATATAATATTACAATATTACATCCTATTGTTTCTGTATTATTTATAATGCCTCTACTTCTGTGAGGCTCAGTTACCAAGGCTCCCTGCTGCAAAACAGTTTCAAAAACAAAATGTAACTGTGACGGTAGGGGGATATATGGCTGCTGTTAATAAAGGTTAAGTCTGCCATTACCCCTACCTGTCAGTAATACTGTACATTGGTATTGTGTTACATGTTATGTATATATGTATGTCGTTGCTTGGTTCCAGCACCTCAGGAATCAGGGGTTAAGATGTTTGCAGTAGAATTGTTGCAAATGTTATGTTGCAGTCCTACCCATGCAATCAGGGCCAGGCAGGTAGGCAGCTCCTGGCCCTGCATGTTGCAATATTATGTTTTAAAGTATATAAAAAGGTGGGAGGGAGACCCCTAGCAGACAGGGAGGGAGACCCCTAGCAGACAGGGAGGGAGACCCCTAGCAGAAACAGGCTGCAGAGAGTTACAGAGGTGTTGCTGTGACAGGGAGAAACTGCAGTGTCCAATCCAGTGCTGGTCTCAGGCCTGAAAACCAGTCCTGTAGGCACTGGGCAAAGAGAGAACAGGGTCTCTGCAAGTAGGTCCCTGTGACTAGTTAGGCAGGGTACCCCATAGTGTCCCCAGTTGGGTATGTGTGATGTTTGTGTCTTTTGTATAGTTGTGGATATGTTTTCCCAATAAATTAATTTGATAAACTCTCGTGTTCTGTCCGGCGATATTGATCCCTGGAATTAGTCCTGGTCTCCCCTGACAGTATTCACCTCAGTAACCCCCTCCCCTCCCTATTGGGGTTACTATATAGGGTTAAATGAGCATTCTAGTCAACCACCCTGGGGATGGTGTTCTGCCAATCACCGGGCAGGAGCTTAGCCACGCCCCTTTTCTTGCCTAGAGACAAGAGAAATGAGCAGGAGGATTCTATGACAGTTAGTGACAGTTGGAGAGACAGAGAGAGGCTGAGAGCAGAGATCAAGCTAGGGACCTGCGCAGTGAGTAGTTAGGTTAAGATAGAAGCCATTGTTATTGTTTTGCAGTACAGGGAAGTGTCCCTTGCAGTATAGGGAGGTGAATCAGGACCAGGAAGTGTCTGTCATAAACAAGGCATTAGGAAAGGAGTTAAAGAAAAACATGTTATCCCAAGATGGCTGCTCCGCATACAGACTGATCTGTTACAAGTCCCTTCAAGGGTTACTACCCTGGTTATACTTCTAACTATTGTACTGTGCTGTGGGCAGAGGCTGAAAGTGATGGAGCACAGAGTTAGCAAGGTCTGGGTACAGAGAGAGAAAAAGGACCCCCAGCTGGGACCCTGGAAAGGGTATTGAAAAAAATTATTAAGAACAAGTTTATTAATGCTCTGTGTTAAAATGCACCCAGTTTCAAGTAACAAAAGTATTGTGCCTCCTCAGCACTGCAAGTAACCATAAAGATATGTCAATAAGGAATATAGTTAATAGTGTACATAGAGTAGTGTAGACTTTATTTGATAGCAGTTTGGTTATTAATGATAGGTAGGTGCCCTAGGTAGACAGGACATCACAGTATCCCTACTAGAGAGAAATAACACTCAGGATCCCCTGAACAGGGATGTCTGGGGTATAATAAAGTTTAATCCGTTAGTGACTCAGAGAGAAATAAAGACGTATTGATATTCCTGGCAACGGTGGACAAGAATTATGAGTTATGACATCTCTGTTAACTAGGATAGGAGGGAAGATAGATAAATAGTTAGAGAAATCCCTGGTAACCAGGACAGGAGGTAGGACAGACATATAGCTTGTGACATACCTGGTAACTGGGACAGGGGGGAAGATGGATAAATAGGTGAAGACATCCCTGGCTATTAGTGCATATGGTTGAGCAAAACCATATAGTTTGTGTCATCCCTGGTAACTAGGACAGGAGTGTGTATAGCCAGTTAGATATATTCAATCTTGGTAACAAAGGGCAGGAATAGGGTAATACAATTTAGATAGCGATAGCTATTTAAAAGTACAATTATAGAGTAGTTAATTGTGAGGTACAGAAATAGAGGTAGCTATTAAAATGGGTGCACATTGCAACCATAGTTAAAAGATAGTGCCAGTACCCTAGATATTTTATATATTTATATTTATAAAAAGATTTTTACCAGGAAGTAATACATTGAGAGTTACCTCTCGTTTTCAAGTTTGTCCCGGGCACAGAGTTAAAATGACAAATAATACATGATTACAAATACAGTTACATAAGTTAACATGGTATACATTATATACAAGACATAGCATGTACAGTTAGAGATAATATATATTATAGGTGTATGTAACAGTTACAGACCAGATTAAGTGACAAAAGGCTGGGTGTACCTTCATTCAGGTATATTAAACAGTAACAGGCTAGTATAGAGTAAAAGTAGTAATAGAAACATTATAATAGTAGGGACCAAGATACTAGAGGGAAGAGGGGAAGCCAATATTAATACTAAGCAGAGTAGGGATGAAAGGAAGATGTATATGTGTTTGAAGTGTAAATAAAGCATATTTTTGTTAAAACCCACAAAACTACTGGCGCCCATCTTTCAACATCTGGAAACATGCCCAGCCCGCAAGAACCATCATTTTGAACTAAGTTAGGCACCCTTAGATATGTTATTACCCACATGTTGTAAACTCCCTTATCAGCCAGGCAGGGAGGGTTAATAACCGCTATAGTTAACCCACCCTCCTCCACTACCCACCTGGGAGGCCTAACCACCCACCCCAGACCATCTATACCCACTCTGTACCTATTGAGTGACATAGTAGTACATCATACCCATATAATATGGGCATGATAAGCTACTAAAGCAGTCAATCGTCACCCTAATACAAAATCATGAATGCCCAAAATACACAATAATAAAACAGAAAGAACAAGCACCTAAACACCCATAAACAAAAATTAAAAGCACTAGCCAAACAAGCAATTAACTAAATAAAACAACTAGCCAATCGATTAAAAAATAAAACCACTAACAAATTAATTAATCAAATAAAACCATTAGCCAATCAATTAAATAAATAAAACCACTAACAAATGAATTAAATAAATCACACCGTTAGCCCCAAATTAAATAGCTAAAAGCACTAACCAACACAACACAACAATTAATTAATACAACCACTAAACAACACCAATTTAAACCATTAGCCAACAAAATACATCATTAAATAAAAACACAAAACAATCTGAAAATTAAAAGAAATTCAAGCAATCACAAATCAAAACAATTTAATCTAAACAATACAAATACATAGAAAATATAACAGTCAAAAGAATAAATGCATTTGCCAAAAAATGCATTGGCTATTACTGTATTCATCTGTACCCTAAACAGGTATAGATTAATTCAAAATAAAAATACAATGAAAATACCTGTAAAAATCAAAGTTCATACATTCAATATTTATCTTACCTTTAGAAGCGTTGGCCCTCCAAATCCAGGTGAATCAGGAAGCTCTTGTCCGGTGACGTCACAAAACTCAATCCAACGCCATCCACCATGAAGATCCGGACCAGGTAACCAACATTTTCTTTCTTTCATCTTGTATCACCTTCTTCTTTCTTCATCTGTGACTATTTCTTTCTTTTCATTTCAATAAAATATGAATTATAAAAAAAAAAAAAATCCAATTGTAGATTTAACCAAATTTGAGCGCCGATAACCAGCTGGCGATTTCAGGACTATTTGCCTGAATTTTTTAGTGCCCAATCTGCCTACAGATATTCATACGTGGATCGAGTTTTGGTAAAAAAAAAAAAAGAAAATCTTCATCTTAAATTTTGACATATTGGCCATCTCTATTACTGATTTTGTTTTATTAAGTGGGAGGTTCTAAAACAGCTATTTCTGAGTCAAGCAGTGCAGATTTCTTCTTTTAAAGAATCTCATTATAGTATGTTCATAGCAAAACTTTATATTTTTTTGGTTTCTAGGAAACAAAGTATTCTTTTTCAGCAAATAATTTCATTTTGGCCCAGTTCTGTCTTTAATCTGTTTCTTTGACTTATTTTTAACCAATAGGTTTAACATATTACAAATATACATTCATGCATACTGTAATTAGCTTAACCCCCCCATGGACTGCTGGAGTAACATGTGCATATATGAGTAGTTAGTTGAGTAGTAGTTACTACTGTGAAGCGCTATGTACATTATGGCGCTATATAAATAAAGACATACAATACAATACAATACAGTTGTACTTAGCAATCCATATATTGTGTGGTTTAAGAAATCGGGCTTAGCACTAGAGATGTGTGCCTAAATTTGCAAACTTGGCTAACAAAAAAATCTAAATATTTGCAAGGTGTTCGCCAAGTAAAAATCCTATTTAGAAAGAGTTGAGAGTACCAATGACTTTTATACCTTTCAGAACCTTCATCTATAGAATACATAGGGACCTATTCTCATAACTCCGAAGTGTGTCAATCCACTTCTTATAGAGCCCTTCTCGATCGGATTGGCATGCTTTGCTATTCTGTAAGTCCTTCTGCTCTGCCAATTCGATCATTTTGTCAAAAAAAATCTTGTCCAAAAAGCCTCCAACTTGCATTTTGTTAAATGACAACTGCTATTCCTGTAGCACTGTTATGCAAACTGCATTTTTTTCATACCACCTCCAGGGGGGCGAGATTGTTATTGTGAGTTCCATCCAGAGCCTAAAATATGGGTTTGGCGGAGTGAGAAAAACCATAAGTCAGAGTGGGGATGAAGTTACAGTGCACAACCTGAGGTCATTCTGCTTCTAATGCATGTAAAAAACAGGCTGATTTGTCTGTTAAACCATGCGGTTTGCCACTTTTTATAGAAGTGAATTAGAAATTGCAATTTGCAATAGAGAATAGTTTTTCTTTTTTACATTTCATTCCGCTACTTCTGAACATGTCAAAAAGTGCAGTTTGGCAATTACAACTTTGGAGCAACTAGAATAGGCCCTATGGAGAGATACTGTACCCGGAAAATAAGTTATTTTAAGTATGCAGATGAGCTAATCTGAATACGTAAATATGTTTATATCCCAGGAATTTCAGGTGTGTTCACAGCTATCCAGTCTCCACGTGTTGTATATGTAACGGTTTTTCTGGACCTGCCTGACCCACCCAATCTCACATTGACCCCTGTGGTCTAACCGGCCCCCATTACATGGTAGTGTCTGGTGGTGCACCTGTTGGCAACAGGGCTCCCGAGTCTCCCGCATGAATGTGTTTGGGGATTGTCAACCCAGACAGGCAGCTGAGGTAGTGTGTGTGCGAGTCCTACCTACATACAGTGCAGCGCCTCCACCTCATCAGGATCTCTGCGTCCGCAAGGAGATGGTTCTGATGAGGAACTCCTCTGTGGTGCCTTCCTCTGCCAAGTAATTCCAGACTCACACATGAGGGTTGTTGTGAAACAGGGCATCTTTATTGCTTGATGGTATAGGCAGACTGCCCCTCGCAGCTAGACAGCTTAGCCGCTCATCTTGATCAGCACTCTCCCTTTAAAAGGTCTGCCCTCCCAATGGAGTTGGATCACCTCTCCCCTCAGGGAGATCACCACCTGTGTCAGGTCCCTGGACACAGTGTAGGCCCTGTCAGGCTTACTGCTGCTTGACCTTGAACTAGAACTGAGCCACTAGTTGATGCACTAGTGAACCCCTTGACCTTCAACTCTGAACATAGACTTGCATACTAACTTTGGGCAGTGCTGTGCCTTATATACCGTAGGAAACAGGCACATCTCTGATGTCACTAACGGTGGACTCAGAGCATGTTACCACTCCCCTTGAATACATATGACACCTTACCAGGGTGTGAGGGCAAACCTCCATGATTGATGCTGGCAATCCTGTAACTTACCAGGTTTACTGCCAGCATGAGAGAGAACTGTATGCCATTTTACAGCATGGCTACATATAGATGAGGGTTTTGGGAAGTATAAAAATCAATGGGTACTCTACTGAATAGGACTCTCTGTCTTCCTGAGCCATGTTGGGGAATTGTGAAGTGTCAGTTCTGCAACCCAGTTATTACAGTAATACTGTAATTGTAATGAAAATGTATGTATCTTACTATTCCAGGAGTGTCAACCAGCAGAGATTTCCCTGCTTCAGCACAAATCAGAATAGTAAGACCGGGCAGGGAAATAAAATACATTCAAATATTCCCCAGTATATGCCCAGAACCCAGGCTGGGGTTCAGAGTATCTCCCACCAGGTATAAGGTTGCGAGAGGAATATCATTTCTAAGTTAAAGTGTATAAGATAGCAATGTTTTGCCTGTGAACGTGTAAAGGAAAAATGGTTTTAAAGTCCAGCACTTGGCAGCATAGAAAGCGACTTTTAGCTAACTTTTGCTAGGAAGCTCCTAGAGCGCTGAAACTTGCTGTGAGTGTCATTCAGGTAAAAAAAAACATGAAACGTCGCATAACTCAATTTTGATAAGTTTTTGTAAAAATTGATGAATGAAAGTTCCAATATTTTAATTGTTCCAACATGTTAGGCACATTGGGACTTTCATTCAAAACACCGGAGACAGAGAAAACACTTAATTTATGATCACTGTCGTTTAGAAATGCATGGTAGGAAATTCCTGCGAATGAACTGAGCATATCCAGCTCCGGAATTCTAAGGCATCCCGCTGGCTTGATTCCGCAATGTCTATGAAGATCCGGAGTTGAAAGGCTTAGACTCACTAAGGTGTCAGGTTGGGCGGAGTAACCCAAGTACCCCATCTTAGTGTAAAGTCCGGGCAGATCGGCAAATGGCTGCCCAGCTCAGACTGAGAGTCGCTAGGTAGAGGGGCCAGGTCTCATATGTTAAGTGGCAAAGGTGCGAGGTTCGCACATGCCCTTAGCAGAATGAGAAGCCACCTCTGCCAGGTTTGCAAGGTATTGACAACTCCGGGATAGGTGGGAAAAGTTATCCGCATGGAGGGATTGGCTGCACGGGTTCAGAATAGGAGTTTTAACCCTATAAGAATCCCTGCAGCCCATCGGGAATCAGTTCCAGCTAGGTTCTACAGTTCTATCACATCGTAACTAAGATTCGTACCAAGACTACAAACTTCGTAAGGACTGAGGTTCCAAGTGCCAATACAGCAGTGGCAGAACGAACAAAGCAGCTCTGGCGGAGTACACAACGGTTGCGACTGGCGCCACTGACCGAGGACTGTTTCCATATCTGTTTGCGAGCAACTCCCGCTCCTGGGAAATTGCACCTAGAGACTTTGCTTTTCAAGATTTCGTTTTGGGAACATGTTATTTCGTTTGCCCCCGTCCCAGTAGGTGTATTTTCAGTGTAATTGTGTACTAATGTTTTTATGTAATTTCATTGAAATAAATTACAATTTATTTTATCTCTTCGCTTTGCTCAATCAAATGATCCGGGTATAAAGGGGTTAAACGTGCTGGTCTCCCGTGACACTGACAGATGCCCAAAGCTTAGAACAGTCTCAACATACGTATGTACATTTCAGTCATGGAATGTTCACAACTTGGAATGTGCAAAACAACATTTGGAATGTCCACTACATTATCTCAGCGCAAACCATGCAATATCCTACATGTGTGGTTCTTTAAAAAATAAATCTGTTCTGTAGTATTAGATAATACTTATTACCTTTTTTATTTTCAAATTGAACTCTTATTTCCATTTGTAACAAGTTTCGTATACTGAGCATCTTTGAATTCTGTAGCAGGCTTTATCCCACCTCCCCAGCAGTGCAAGATCTTTGTAACACTTTCCTGTTTGTGATAATTTGTTGCCAAAATTCCCAGCAGTTTGAATAGCAAACTATAATAATAATAATGTTATCTTAGTAATATAAGAATATATTGTAGCTGCTGAGTTACACTGACTGAAAGATTGATTTGAAACTGAAAGGCAGCCATTTAGTGAACCATGGGAAACAGAATCTTGCTGATCGGTCACGGGAGAACCAATTGATCTGCAGTTTAGGTAATTACAGTAATTTTCAATAAAGGTAATCAAATGCTACATATATTAAAACAACATTGAAAAATGTTTAAATTGCTTGGATTGCCTCTTGTCAGTCTGAGAAATTGATTGAGCCATCTGTGCTGAAGCAGGGATAACCTGAAACTCTGACCTGTTGGTGGCCCTTGCGGACTGGAGTTGGTCAACCCTGATGTAACCCTTTTACAAGCACCCTGGTATTGTTTGCACTATGCTGGATTTAAAACCGTTAATGTGCTCTAGTGTGTGGGATTACGTTTGTGTTTTGTGATACATTTTCCCATTCTTATTTGTCTTTCATTAGCTCTTATTAATCTCATACAACCACCTGTGAGAAAGTGCTACATGACATGCACAGCACGCCGCATCTTGTTTGAAGACTCAGCTGTTGCCCCTGATGGAACGTTTGACTTCTCCACTCTAATTCCTTCCGGGCTGCTGGGTCAGCCATATATATAGTTGAACGGTTATGAAATAGCATGGACTTGGCTGAGGTTAAGGATGGTTTCCCCATCTGCAGATCTTGCTCTTTGCACATCAGCTGCGTATTGAGTATATACAATGCATAGATATATATACAGATGTAGCTATACTTACTGTCGCCAGAGCTGTGGCCAAAAAAGCAAATGGCATGAGTGCTGGGGTCAGCGTCTGCCATGATTGTGCTGCAGGGGGTCCATGCGTCCAGGTTGGACCCGTCCCAGGGGGGATTGAAAACTGCCATAGTGTGTACTGTTTGGCAATATATACATGAAACAAGGTAGTGCTCCAAGGAGCAAATAGAGGTGTTAGATAAGGAATATGTCCATAAACAGCAGACAAATAGGGAGAACTATATCCCTGAAGAGAGACAACAGAGCCAAGGATTAAAAAGCCATATAAAAATGTATCCGGAATGGTAAAAAATCAAGGCTTACAAGATACCAGAGTATAACGGGCGTTGGTTAAAGGTTAAAGATGATACACCTAGTCGCGACCTCGTGAACCTCCAACGCGTCCGCCTTCTCCACCGGTATCTGTCCTGTGCTGCAAGCTGGATGCCGATACGTCACTTCCAGGTTTCACGGATGTAGTTGGCGCCACCGGAACATCAGCTGGAGACTGTCTCCCTCAGGATGTTGTGTTGAGGGTTACGCTCTACGCGTTTCGCCGTGCAAGGTTGATGGCTTCGTCAGGAGTGACGTAGCCCCATAGGAGGATACTATATTTACCCTTCCTAATTACAATGACCTTTCTCCCTATAGGTCACAGCATATGACGATCTAATTAATTGGGTAATTTGTTTGCACTCACCCCTCTAACAGATCTCATCACAAAGTTATACAAATATATTAAAATGCAATTTATACTTTAATACAAAATATACTAATAAAAATAAAAATAATTATTTGCTCATAACTAAAAATATTATATAATATATGGCAAACACATCTAATTCAATAAAATTAACTAAAAATTTACTGAAAATTCATAAGATAATCCCCACATGTTTCTTTAATTAAAAACGTCGATTGATGTATCTCCAAAGGGAAAAAGAAAAAGAAAAACACTATGAGTGTGATTTAAAACAGTATGCATAACATCACAAATCCTTTTACTCTCTAGTGTATATTTCATATACAAATTGTTTGTATATAAAAAAGCTTTTACTTAAAACTTCAAAGGAAAGCACTAATTCTAAATCCACATTAAGTCCTAAAGGAACAAGTGTTTTAAGGGTGAAAATCCAGAAACTCTCTCTCTTTTTCAGAGAGGTGATTCTATTCCCACCTCTCCAGTGTGGTAACACCTGTTCCAATATAGTAAACTTAAGACCCGATGTGTCTCCGTTATGTTTTTGGATAAAATGATTAGACAGAAAATGTGTTGTAATACCTCTCCTTATGTTCCCAATATGTTCAAGTATACGTGTTTGTACTTTTCTTGAAGTTTGACCCACATATTGTAGCCCACAAGGGCAAGAAACAAGGTATGCTACATGATCAGTTTTACATGTTAGAAATTGTTTAATACTAAACCGCTTTCCTGTCACATATGATGTAAAACCAAATTTATCATCTGTCCTGTATTTACAGGCCGTACATGTAGTACAACCAAAAAAGCCTTTAGTTTGTGTAAGCCACCTATTTGCAATTGGATTTAATTTTTGCAGTGCACTAGGGGCTAATTTATCCTTTAAAGCTTTGGCTCTTTTGAAAATTACAGTTGGTTTGTCTGGGACAATCTCTCCCAGTACAGAATCATTTTTAACAATATGCCAATACTTATGAATAATCTTTGAGATTTTTTTCTGATTGACTGTTGTAATTTGTACAAAATGAAAACTCAAAGTTGTTCTTTGATCTCAACTGCTTATTACTATCACACAACAGATTTTTTCTCTCTAAGCTTTCTGCTTTTACTAATGCATTTTTTATGACTTTATCCTCGTAGTTTTTTTCCCTAAACCTATTTTGTTGGAAAGCTGAATTGCTATAGAAACTGCTATCATCAGTGCAATTTCTCCTAATTCGTCGTATTTGCCCATAAGGCACATTTTGCAGCCATTTAGGATGATGACAACTATCCATAGATATATATTTGTTAATATCAACACCCTTAAAGAAAGTCTTGGTCTTAATAAGACCATCCTCGATGAAAATTTCTAAGTCTAGAAAGTTCACTTTTTCTTGACTGTATTCACATGTAAAATGTAAATTCAACAAATTGTCATTTAGGTAATGGGTGAACTGGATGAGACCCTTTTCGTCCCCCTTCCAAACAAAAATAATATCATCTATATACCTACGCCATAGGCACAAATTCTCACCTAGCTCCGCAACAGACCATATATGGTCTTCCCATGCTCCCATCAGGAGGTTTGCGTAGCTGGGTGCAAATTTTGTGCCCATGGCGGTACCACATTTTTGTAGATAATATGTACCCTCGAACAAGAAGTAGTTGTGCTCTAAGATGAATTTGATGCCATCAAGAATGAAATTAGCCTGTTCATTTGGCATCTCTGAGTCTTTGGCCAATGCTCTGTCAACTGCTTCGTGTCCGCTGCTGTTTATGGAAATATTCCTTATCTAGCACCTCTATTTGCTCCTTGGAGCACTACCATGTCTCATGTATATATTGCCAAACAGTACACACTATGGTAGTTTGTATATATTTTTCCAGGTACTGACGCTCCCCTGATTCCGTTCCATTATCTTGATTGAGGACCCTGAAACAGTTCCAGAAGGGTTTGAGTGTCTTTACTTTTATTTTATTGCACGGTGAAGTTTTATAATTTATTGATTATATTTTATTGTTTATCACTGTTATTTGCACTTAGATATAGTGTTTGAGCGCCATCTAGTGTATTTTGTATGTAGGGATTGAAAACTGCCTCAGCAATTCAAACAGTAACTCTGGCTACATCTGTAGGAACCCTTAAGTATTTATGTTTGCTAAGATTGTGGAAGGGCCAGGAAGACAGGTTCTCATAGCTGAGGCCACATAGCCAAGAATAACGAATGGCATCTCATGGGCCATGGGAAAGTGGAAGGCATTTACCTCTGTAGATTAGTAGGAGTAATGAGTGGCTCAATGAGTAAAGACACTGACTCTAAGCGTTCATAAAAAAAATCGCCGGGCCATTTATATCCCATGTGTTTGAGCGTTGCTATCACGGTATTCAGAAAGCCTTGATTACCTGTGATAGCAAAATTCCAAAAACGGGCGAGTAGCCAGCGGCGTGATGATCGTCTCTCCGAAAAGGTCATACCCTGTGATTTCTTTCAGCTGCAGAGAGAGCCGCCTCTCCCTGCGTAAATCTCGCCTGAAATGAATGTTTCTTGATGTAGCCAGGTCCCCCTCTAACTTCCGGGCTGCGTGAGGGGGACGGCTGTTGCGGGTCGCCGGTGTTCCGGTGAAGGTGCCGCCATCTTTCTTTGTGCCGTACATGTGCAGTACCAGCTTGTGCATGAGCAGTAGATTTCTAGTGCGGTGGCCATCTTGCTCCACCTCACACATGCGCAGTAGGCCTAGCAAGCGGCGACCATTACATCCACAGCTCCACAGGGGAACAACAGCTCACATGAGCTGCCGGGCGTCCTGGTTACGTGCGCATCACCCGCCTCCTGGGGGTGGGCTGTGTCTGTGGGACGGGACGCAGATGACTGCGGCTTCCGTTGCTAGGTGGAAGGCGGCCGTCGGGTGTCCTGGTTACGCGCACAATACCCCGCCTCCCACTGCCAGATGAGTCCACGGGATTGGTGGTGGCTGGGAACATGATGTATTATGGGTAAGTTTGTGGTTTTTGGCACAAATTCTCTGTCATTGGGTTGTGTATAAATTGTTTGTTTTAATGAAGGTAACTCCTTGATAAAGTGCCTATAGCACGAAACGCGTAGGAGTGTTGTACTCTACCGTTTTTTAATGCAGTTACAATAAAGAATATTTTTATGGCCACATGACCTGTGTCTTGCTGCTGCTGTGAACCACACAATATATATCTTCACATGAGCCTCTGGGCTGCAGATCACATGTTGTCAGGCAGCCAATAAGGCACCCGGATTTGGTTCGCCCAGCGGGACCACGCCAGTCGGAAGAGGGAGCTGGATCAAGCAGGTAGTGTCTCAGAGCCAGTGGCTTTGAGACTAGGCCTAGTATATCCCCCTTTGGCCTCAGCTAGGCCCTGGCTCACAGTAGCTTGTGGTTGCTGCAGGGACGCTTAGACAGGGACGCTTCCCCATTTACTGTCTAGTGAAGATGCCGCACGGTGATTGCAGCCTGTGGTCTGGGACCAAACCACCTCTTTGGCAAGAGACCATGTATGGTGATATTATCCACGCCAGAATTCATCCCACAGAGGCAGACGCCAGCGTGGACAACGACAACGTTGGATCAGAAGGATCCCTTTTTTTAATCTGCATTACCCAGGTGCTGGAGCCCTGGGCAGGTACCAAACTAAGTGCACCAACATTTCACGGGATAGCACTATCTCCTACACTTTGGGTGGGCCCTGACATTGGGGGAGAAAGAACAGCATCAGTGTATTGGTGCCAAGCACCCTATGTACTTTGGGGACACTCATTGGTGGTACGGAGCTGGGCTATTATACTGTGTGGTACAGGGTACTGTTATAGTGTTTTCAGTAAAGGTTGTTGTTATATACCTGAGTGTGTGTGTTATTGGTATTATTCTTGTAAGGGGCCTATTCCACCAAGTTGGGATGCCTTGCAGGTGGAAGCGCTGCACCACGATGGATCAGATATCACCCCAGGCACCTAGTGGCGGAGGCTCAGGCCTCCTGGTTGCTAGACAGGTAATAGCAGTATTGGTACTTCCTTCCCAGGTACGGGGGGAACGAGGGCAACAATAATATAAATTGTATTACTAGTGTAGATGAGCAGGGGGTCTCCGGAGGTACTGGCACCCCATAACGGGTTCTGTATCTCGGGAAGCAGGGGGTCCCCAGACCTCACATCAACGTGGTTTTGCTCTGGAGACCCCCTGCTCATCTCCACTAGTAATAACATGTATATTAAAACAGCTGCTACCCACAATAAACATTAAATAAACAACACAATTACCCACCTACTCTACCCCCACTTGATTGATACCAGATGGCGCGTGTGTCTAGGAGTCCTCAGGTGGTCACCGTGGGTGCCTGGGCCCTCGGTGGTCCCCGTGGTTTTCTGGAGGTTCTCAGGTGGTCCCCACGGGTGTCTGGGGGCCCTCAGGTGGTCCCCACGGGTCCCCGCTGGCTGCAGTACCAATCCTGTGTCCAACATTTTTTTTCAATACATTTCAATAAATACCCCCCCCCCAACACATTATTGCCCATTATTAAATAAAATATTAGCCAGCCAGCATAAAGTAAATAATCCTTTCTACTTACCTACTTATGCCAAAAAATGCATTGCTGTCATTGTATTTATCTGTACCTAAACGGGCACAGATTAATACATTATCAGTAAATGGGCAATGAAAAACATAAAAATAAAAAAATACAATAAAAAAAAAACATGGAAAAATAAAATTACATACATTCAATATTATTCTTACCTTTAGAAGCGTTGACCCTCCAAATCCCGGCATTTCAGGAAGCTCTCGTACCGTGACGTCATCAGAGTCAATCCAACGCCATCCACCTTGAACAGCCGGAATAGGTAACAATATTCTTTCTTTTATCTTCTTTCACCTTCTATCTTCATCTTTCATTATTTCTTTCTTATCTTTAATGTTCTATCTTCTGACTTAATCTGTCAATCAAACACCATGGTAAATCCCAACGGATGATGTCCATCTTCTTCCTATTAAATGAGGTGTCTAAGCCTTATATAGGGCCTGTGATGTCACATTTTCAGGTCAGATAGTACAGCTCCAATCTGATTGGACGCTGTATCATGTGCCCTCTTTTTTTTATTTTTAAGGATGTGACGTCATCTCCAAGGGAGGTACGTCACATCCTTAAAACCACATGGCTATTTCATCCCATTGGTTTCTGTAGCATGTGATAGGTCACATTAGGTCAAAAGAATGTGACATCACTTTAAGGGATGAGACCACATCCTTTTGAACTAATGTGTCCTATCACATGGTACAGCAACCAATGGTATTGAAGACAATCCCATTGGCTGTAATACCATGTGATATAGCTACAGTATGTGATTTTAAGAATGTGATGTACTTCCCTTGGAGATGACGACACATCCTTAAAAAAAAAATGTGGCGAGCTCATGATACAGCACCCAATCAGATTAGAGCTGTACCATCTGACCTGAAAATGTGACGTCACAGGCCCTATATAAGGCCTGGACGCCTCTTTTAACAGGAAGAAGATGATGAGACAACATCCGTTGGGACTTACCATGGGGTTGGATTGACAGATGAAGACAGAAGATAGAAAATGAAAGATAAGAAAGAAATAATGACAGATGAAGATAGAAGAAGGTGATAGAATATAAAAGAAAGAAGAATGTTGTTACCTGTTCCGGATGTTCAAGGTGGATGGCGTTGGATTGACTTTGATGACGTCGCGGTATGAGAGCTTCCTGAAACGCCGGGATTCGAAGGATCAAAACTGCTAAGGTAAGAAAAATATTGAATGTATGTAATTTTATTTTACATGTTTTTTTATTGTATTTTGTTAATTTTAAGTTTTTCATTGCCCATTGACTGATAATGTATTAATCTGTGCCCGTTTTGGTACAGATAAATACAGTGACAGCCAATGCATTTTTTGGCAAATGCTTTTTTTCTATTGATTGTTGTTTTATCTTTTTCTGTTTATTATTTGGCTTAAATTGTTTGTAATTTGGATGGCTTGTTTTTATTTCATTTTCCGATTGTTTAGCGTTTTTAATTAATTATTTATTTTATTGGCTACTGGTTTTAATTGATGTGTTGACTAGTGGTTTTATTAATTAATTGATTTGTTGGCTAGTGGTTTCAATTAATTGTTTTGTTGGTTAGTACTTTTATGTATTTAATTGATTGGTTGGCTAGTGCTTCTATTTATTCAATTGTTATACTAATGCTTTTATTTATTGAAATGGTTGGCTAATGCTTTTATTTATTTATTTAATTTGTTGGCTTGTGGTTTTATTTATTTAATTGGGGTGTTTACGTGCTTGTGTATATCTTTTATTATTGTGTATTTTTGACCTTCATGCTTTTTTATTAGGGTGACCATTGATTGCTATAGTGGCTTAACATGCCCATATGATGTGAGTATGCTGTACCACTATGCCAATCAATGGGTACAGGGTCGCTATAGTGGTCCCGGGGTGGGTGGTTAGGCCTCCCAGATGGGTAGCAGGGGAGGGTGAGTTAACCCCTTAATTACTATAGCGGTTAATACGGTGATTAAGTGGTTAGGGGCCATTAGATTGCATTTTATCATGTATTCTTGCTGGCATCGGAAGACATGGACCTACAGTATGCTGACGAGGATGCCCTTCATGATGGCAGGGGTAAGTAGAAAGGTTTATTTACTTTATGCTAGCTGGCTGTTTTATTTAATAATGGGTCAATGAGCTATTATCCATATCAGGATAATAGTTATTGTGCCCATTACAATACTGTATGTGTTGGGGGGGGGGGGTGGAGGGGGGTATTTATTTAAATGTATTGAAAAAAAATGTTAGAAACAGGATTGGTAGCGCAGGCCAGCGGGGCCCCGCAGAGGACCACCTGATGGCCCCCAGGCACCCACGAGGACCACCTGAGGACCCCCAGACAACCCAGACACCACCCGAGGGCTCCCAGACACCCACGGGGACCACTTGAGGACCCCCGCAGACCCATAGGGACCACGTGACTGCCCACAGACACCCACGGGACCACCTGAGGACACCTAGACACCAGCGGGGACCACTGAGGGCCTCAAGACACCTGTGGGGACCACCTGAGGCCCCCCGGACAACTGCAAGGATTACCTAAGGCAAACAGACACCTGTGGGGACTATCTCAGGACCCCTGAACACCGACGGGGACAACCCATGGGCTCACAGACACCAACGGGGACCACCTGAGAACCCACGGACACATGCGGCCTCTGGTATCAATTGTGGGGGTATTCATTTTATTGTGGGTAGCGGGGGTGGGTGAAGGGGGTATTTTCCCCTTGGTGGGTAGCGGGAGGGGTTATCCACTTCATTGCATTAGCGGTTAGCCGCTAAGTTAATGAAGTTGCCTGTAAATGCATTTTTATTGAAGGGGGTTCATGCCGGGGGTATCAGCGCCGGAGAATCCCAATATTAATCCTATGCGAAAAAAGGCATTTTTTTTTCTAAGTCCTGTCTCGCCGCCTCTCAGCAGGTTCTCTCCACCTTCACGCCAACTTTTCCTGGCATTTTGGGAGAAACTCTCAATTCTAGAGGCGTGATAGGCCTCGATAAGCTAATCATGGCTACTAGAATTGCACGAGATTCGGAACCTGCCTATAAGTGGCTTATCGCTGCTCACTCAGTGCTTTTTTTTTTGAAGGCTCAAGATTTGGGCTATTCAGTCTTTTATCGCCCACTTATCGACGCTTACAGAATCGTAGTAGGCATCTTGTCCGATAAGCGGCATATTAACGCTTATTGCCTAGGCCCCTAAGTTTGAAGCAGGGAATCCTTTTGACCTTGGGAAAGTCACTTTGTCTCTCTGTGCCTCAAGCATCAAAAACATAGACTGTAAGCTGACTGCGTACCGTGCACATCACTGTAATTGTGACGTGCTTTGAGCCCCATTGGGAGAGAAGCTCTATATGAAATAACGTTATTATTATATGGATAGTCACATGACATAGTAGTAATATATAGCTTGCCATCCAGGGGACACTTCAATTCTCCACCACCCTAAATATATATTAATTAACACCCAATGTCCCTTTGGTAACATCTAATGAGCAGTTGCTTCAAAATATACACTAGCTACAGCGTATTTTAACCATTTTTAGGGGACTGAAAAACATAATAATTAACTAAGGTGTACCTCTGTCAGATGAGATTCTAAGTACTATCTACCAAGACCCCCCAAAAAACAATACACATCTTTTTTTATTGTGTTTTTTATTGTGTTAAAGTGTGTTTCTTTCAATTGTAGCTATGTAGCCATGTTGCCAATGTGGAGTTTATTCACATTCTCCTAAAAGAAAGCCATTCACAATTCACTTTTAAAAAGAAACCCTAAACCATAACCTTTACCAAGATTTACTAAAGCCCGAAGTGGGGTACACAAAAGAAAGGAAAGAAAAAGTAATAGAGAACACATTGTATTCATACAATCTTGAATCGTTGTATCTTTGCAACTTTTTTTAAGCAGCGTACTTATTTCAGACTAACAGATTTACATTAAAGAAAATGTAGGAGCAGTGCTACTTCAAGATAGTGCTATATAACAAAAAGGTACTCATAGTGCTGTAATCTAATGGTTATAACACTTTAGCATCTTTAATACATGATTAGATTAACGACGTGTTAGGGGGTATCATTTCAGTGTTAGACTAGCATTAGAGTAACATGATTTAAACGATGGGTAAATTAAAGGTATTGTATGTACCAAAGGCAGTGAATGTGTCACAGTTGAGAGAGAGCACGGCAGGAAAGCATTATTTGGTTTAGTATTATGAGCATTATATCATTGTATGGCCCATAAAATCCTGTAATGCGCCTAGTTTAACAATTCAGAGACCTAAGTGGTTTAACAATTCAGAGGCATAAGAGGCCTAAGTGGTCTTTGTATCTTGGTGTAATTCTTTAGTTCATCTGTCTTTGTGCCCAGACAAGAGGTACATTCTAGTTAGCCTGTCGGTGATGGGTGGATGCAGTTTGGTTTGGGTTCATATCTTGCAGATGAGAAAGGACCATAGTAGGGTTGAGTTCTTTGGTATAGATATCTTCATAATATTTTTCAGACATTACTGCAAGGGGAAAAACACTGAGTTAGAGTATAGCATAAGCGGGTTTAAAGGGTGATAGAAGATATGTGAGCAAAGAGTTTTATGACTGACTGAAATGCTTCATTTTAAGCAGAAGGAGCAAAAAAGAGAAGGCTGAACAGATAACAATGTATAATAAATGTGAATGTAATAAAGATATATGATTGTGCCGTATTGCCGCAATGTGGCAATGGGATGCTACCTATGTACTAAAGAGAATGGTAGGAAAGAAGAAGAAAATGACGTGACAAGACACAGATCTTCATAAGGAAATAAATTTATGGTGCACACCCTGGGAGCGTAAAAATGAACGTTTAATTCTGTTATTAAAATGAATAGTCACAACAAATGATGAGGATTAATGGTGAGAATGTATACATAATATATACAAATAAAACACAAGAAGTGTGGCTCGAGAGTAGATTGTGTGTTAAAGAGAACATTTATTGATACTGATATGTCTGAGGGGCAGATTTATCAAACCGTGGGGTTGATACAATGAGTCTAATGTTATGGGTATTAATGTTACTATATCCAATTGAAAGGCAATAGTAATAGTGAGGTGCCCAAATTGTCTGCTGTATGCTGTAATGAATTCTATAGGTGGTTGCAATAATAATAAATTTAACTCAGCACTTGATAAGCTTGAATATCATGCTTTGAATAGCAATGACTAGCCCTCATATAGTTTGACATCAGTATGTAAAGGGACCCGACTGCGAGTGAATATCAGCAATTCTGATTAGTTAATAACCAACTTAACCATATGAAGCGTATCTTAATATATAAAATCGAATGGTTGGTACTAGCTGCGGTGAATGTGATTGATCCATGGCCACCCCGACTCTCATTGGCCAAGAGGTACGCCCTCCCACACGACTCTCATGGGACAAAACTTACAGTGACATCACTGACACACACCTAGTTCACTCTCACACACTTGCACTGACAGCATACCCCCACAGAACCCCTGCAGAGTCCTTGGTAAGTTTACATCTCACACTCTCACCCCTGTGTCCACACACACACACACACACACACACACACACACACACACACACACACACACACACCAAATTTTGTACAATTATTATGTATTACTCAACCTTTTTATGTTCAATATATGTGCTAGATATTTTATACTTTCATTACATTTTGTTCATATACTTTTTATTCTATACATTATTTTGTTTTATCTATTTACTTTCCGGGCAACGCCGGGTCTATCAGCTAGTAGAGAACTATAAGGCATTCGTGTCTCACACCTGTGAGAGTGGATATTTGGGAAAAGGAGTCACTCACCAGCTGCTGAAGTCAAGAGCTCTCCAGGATGCAACAAGCCCCAAAAAGTCAGAAGCTGTTTTTCCTCCAGGAACCTGAAGGTCATCTGAACTCTGGCCATTAAAGTTTCCACATGCCCCACACAGAGAGTTGGACAATCCCTGTGCCACACGCAGTGTCAGCTCTCCACTCTCACTTAGCACTATTCTCAAGTCTGAGCCAATCTGAACCAAAACAGTAGCCTCCCTAATGCTGGCCGACAGCACACCAGACACCTGAGCAGGGAGGCTTACTGAGCGTCCATTCACCTAGAAAAACAGAGATGAAAGATTACCTTCAGATGAGTCTAGAACAAGCAATACTTGCACCCAGTACTATAATTCCATAACCGGCACAACAAACTGTCTCTTTAAACTGTTCCATAGCCATCATTCTGCTGCCCAAATACAATACAATTATTCTTTGGATAGTGGTGGTCTGTCTCTATTGCACTCACGTTAGAGATAAAGCAGTTTAGTACTAGGCCTCAGTCTCTATTCTAGAACTTAATAGGAGATGTTTTTTTCTAAAAAAATTAATTGGAGTCGTATGATGACTTACCCAGGCCGCTTTCTCCTTAGATATGGTCACCAGAGCATCACGCAGGAAAATATGGAGCCTTGCAACAGATGGCTCCCCTTTGCCACATTGTTGAATGTCTGCTAGGACTCTAAACCAAGAAGCTGAATTAGTGTCACATAGAGAGGCCACTTCATAAGGACCAGGCCCCAGTGGTCCACCAGACAAGCCATCAAAAGTGCTTAACATCTTTGGGTTGACTGAACATACGCCTTCTACCACATAGCAGCCTCGCAACCCATTCTTGAGTCCGCATTGCTGATTGGATCTGCAGGACAGTGCTTCACAGATAACACCTCCGGCCTGACACTTGCACTGCTGGCTGCAATCAACAGTTACAAAGGAATCGCCATCCTGTAGGGGGATTAAAGTATAAGTCTCAAAAAAATCACATTTTTAAGAATAGTTCACAGCCAAAGGAAGGAAGTGAAGGCAAAAGGTACAGAAATAATTGTTTTGTTATACCTATAAATCCAACCTACAGCTTCTAGAAACTACCACCTTACATGTCGTTTGAGCAAGGTCTCTGTCTTCAGACATTCCCAAGAGGCCCATCAGACAAATTTGACTAACTGAGCAATAATGGTAAACAAAAAAATATATCAAGCTACATTGTCAAGCACATGCCAGGGAATGGAAAATTTGTCCATCGTCTGTTTCTTTTTCCAAGTCAAGGTAAATATCTTTAAAATGGGATTTAACAGTAACAACCAGTATTAGCTTCTTTGCTTTCAAATGAGAAAAATGGTCCTTACACTCAAGTATCTTCCATTGAAGACACAGCCACACTTGTCCAGAGTCACACATTTGTCTCCATCAAACACGTAGCCGGAGTCACACTCGCAGCCTTCAAAGCATCTCTCTGTACATGAGGTTGGTGCAGTGATACCAGAGCAGGTATTGCCACAGGTGCTGGTGCAAAGCTCATAATGACTATTGGCAGAACAGGATAGAGCTGGAAAGGAAAATAAATCATTACGTTTAGATACCCACTTTATAGGCAATGTGGCACCCCCCAGGTCCTTTCAGGCCTTTTATGGGAAATACAGTATATTCTTATTAAATGTAGAAATATTTTTATGTTTAACTTACGACAGAAGGAGGGGGTTCTCCAGGAGGCAATGGTGGCACCAGCTGTATGACAAGCAGCTACATAGGCCTGCAGGTTTTTGCACAGGATATCATCCTTCCCTTCCACAGCACACGAGTCATAGGTGCAGTGGTTGAAGTATTCATCTGGGTTGATCTTGGAGTGACATGCTTTAAAGGGCCCAGCTGGGTTGGTGATCATGCCACAGGATGATGTTCCTTTGTATGGCTGGATTTTGGTGGCATCACACACAGGACACTGGTCTCCACAACCATCACTGCACTTGGCTCCAGCAATGCTCACTTTCCAGGCTGCCCCAAATTCATTCACATTTTTGACGACCTGGCTGCTGGGAAGCTTGAATTCATCATTACGATCTCCATTGAAGTTGCCGCACAGGCCTCCCATTTTGCCACTATATGAACTGGGGAGACTCAGGATTACATGGAAAACAGTGTCATATAGAACCTTCAAGCCAAAGTTGGTCTGTAAGACAATATTCTTCCCTTCTTGATTTATTGAGATATCTCCATCTCTAAGGATCAATGGCAATTTGTTGAGCTCTCCATCAACCTGTGGGTACAAGTAGTAAATGTAACCAATACCAATGCCTACTTGATTGCATTGCCTCATTCTACCTGTGTGCTGACACTGGGATTATTTGCTCACAATGCCAAGCATTTAATAGTCTGCTTGGATGTAAATTTTTAAGCATTTAAAAGTGGAGCAACGGTTAATGCATTATCTCTGTCCTGACATATTTCCCTTCTGAATTTGTTGGAGATAAGACAGACGTGTTGGTATTGTCAAGTGGGTAAAGAGAAAATGAAAGCAAACTGGGCACAAATTGGAGAAACAGAAATGTGTTACTGTAGTTTGACAAGAAGGAAATGAAAAGACAGTGTTACAGGAGAAGTATCAGAAATTGTATTTGGGACTATTTCTTGGTATCTGTTTGGCTGCCAGGCAGGCAATTTGGAATTACCCATGTTTTAGAAACTAACTTGTAAGTTCTCTATGATTTAACATTACACAATGGTTCATGCACATATGTATGGTTGTTACTAACCTTCACTTTCCACATCATGTCTCTCTCAATGGCCACTGTGTAACCATACACAGAAACTACCACCAGTCTTGTCACCGCCACTTTTCCATTGCCATAGCTCTCATTCTCCACAACCACAGAAAATGTCACTAGCCGAGGATCATCTTCCACCACCTTTGCCAATGTGTAGGTGCAGGTGCCTTGGAAGTCAAATGTGAGCCCATCAAAGGAAATATAGTGTGGATCTCCAGAAGCCACACATCTGCCGCAACTCGTTGGCTGGCACCCACGGACTCCGTTCACCACTTTGCATTCCTCGTTGGGCCCGCACGTTTCTGCCCGGCATTTGACGACTCCATTCTCTCCACACTGGCACTTCTCATTGCACAGCCCTTGAGGGAAGAACGTTTCACCCTTCTGGTAATACCTCTCCTGGTAGACACAGCCACACTGGGCGATGGGGGTACACTTATCGCCACTCAGGATGAAACCATTATCACAGTGACAAGCTTCTTTGCAGGGGGAGTCACAGCCAGCAGGTGAGGAAATACCAAGGCAGGTAACAGGACACCCGTTTCCACACAATTCGTAGTGACTGTTTATAGAGCAAGATGCAGCTAGAAGTAGGCAGGAAATAGATAGGAAAGATCTGTGTTAAAATACCGTTTTAGTAAATGGATCACTAATTCTCTGACCCCCACCACATACTTTATACAATAATGACAGAGACTGAAATATTCATGATACGATATAAACA
This sequence comes from Ascaphus truei, assembly GCF_040206685.1. NCBI lineage: Eukaryota > Metazoa > Chordata > Amphibia > Anura > Ascaphidae > Ascaphus > Ascaphus truei. The sequence goes on along the minus strand of NC_134488.1, from coordinate 122,236,399 downwards.
CAGATAGCTGTGTTTGACATTGAGATTTAGTGCCTACATATTAACCACAGTAAAACAAAGGAGGAAGGTGGCAATGACCTTTGCTATAGCAGTAAGCCTGGGAAGTGTACTGTATATATATTTTTCTTGCACTTTATTTATTTTTTAGCTTTTTATTCACTATATTTCTTAGGGCACTTCTGGTTTTCAACCAGTTTAAACTGCACTGTAGGTCACATATATAGTGCTCCTAACCTTTAACCCCTTAGGCACCGCATACATGTTACTTGTCCCATGCTGTTGACTATATCAGGGGTGCTCAACTCCTGTCCTCAAGCCTCCCCAACAGGTCAGGTTTTCAGGATATCTCAGCTTCAGCACAGGTGGCTCAATCAGAGGCTCAAACTGAGCATCTAATCGGGATACTGGTGCTGAAGCAGGGACTAATTGAGCCACCTGTGCTGAAGCTGGGATATCCTAAAAACCTAACCTGTTTGGGGGGGTCGTGGCTTGTGGACTGGTGTTAAGCACTCCTGGGCTATATCATTGTTTTATTTTCTCTTTTACCTGTGCAGTGGAGGAAATACTAAAGGACACAGTATAACATTGGTAATGGACGATGTGTTGAAAGGGTCACCTTGTCGCGGTTGCAGGCTTGATATGTTTTGACCAAAATATTGAACTAAACGACCCATAATTGTGAGAAGAAAAAAAACATATAGCAATGAACTAAATAATTTGTCATATTGGACGTGCATCGGGGCTTCTTTGTAAAAATAAATAAATGTGTTATTCTATTTTATTACATTTCACCCAAACCAATAAGCTAAATATGTTTATGTCACTTCATCAGACATGGCAGATAAATTGATGGCTAATGGTGGAAAAATTGAACATCTCATTGTAGTATTTTTCATAATTCTACTAAAACTCCTTTTATTGCTACATACAGTATAACTACTCAACAAGCAAGAAACCACGTAAGCAAGGCCATATACAGGCATACCCCGGTTTAAGGACACTCACTTTAAGTACACTCGCGAGTAAGTACATATCGCCCAATAGACAAACGGCAGCTCGCGCATGCTCCTGTCAGCACGTCCTGAACAGCAATACCGTCTCCCTACCTGTACCGAAGCTGTGCGCAAGCTGGGAGACTATAGAGCCTGTTACAAACGCATTATTTACATCAGTTATGCACGTATAGGACGATTGCAGTACAGTACATGCATCGATAAGTGGAAAAAAGGTAGTGCTTCACTTTAAGTACATTTTCGCTTTACATACATGCTCCTGTCCCATTGCGTACGTTAATGCGGGGTATGCCTGTACAGTGTAGTTGGCATATATCTTGATAATCCGACGCTTGCAGGTGTGTTCAAAATACCTTCAATATAATTTAAATGCAATGGCAAAGGGCACATTTTATGAAGAGCCTGCACAGTGTTTTTGGTAAATACTGTATATCTAAACAAAGCAAAACTTACGGCAGAAAGAGGCTGATCTCCATTCTTGGATTTTGATCCCAGCAGCTTGGCAAGCAGCCACATAGATGGTGATGGCATTACAGAATGCTGACGGATGACCACGGTATTGGCATGAATCAAAAACACAATCATCGAAGTATGGTGCTGGGTCAATGGTAGAGATGCATTGACTAAATGGCCCATTGGACTTGGTGATAATTCCACAGTACTTTTCAGCCTTGTAGTCTTGTTTCTGAGCCTCGGAGCATTGAGGACAATTTCCTGTACACTCCGGGGAGCAACCAGGGACCTCACCCACTTTCCAGCTATCACCAAACTGTGCAGAATTTGATGCTGCATTTCCATTCTTCATGTTAAGATCATCATTGGGGTTTTTGTTGTTGTTGCCACACAAGCCAGCCACAGCATTGGAATAGGTGCTGGGCAATTTCACTGCCACATAGCTGTTCCAGTCAAAAGTAACAGTGATATCAAAGTCTGTTTTTATAATGCCACGATTGCCACTGATATATGCCGTGATTTTGTTCGTTTGGTAGTATATTGGTAGTGAGCTGACAACTCCATCAATCTGAGAAAGATGACAAGAAAATGGACATTTAATGATCAATATACTGTAAATACAGCAACACAGAAATACAAAATCTAGCATGCGCAACATGACACTAAGACAGATACAACCTGTGTTCCTTTTTATTGTTAGTGATGTAACAAAGTAAAATCCAACCGAGTCTGTTCTTTTTCAACATACTGTACATAGTGAATAATAGACAGAATATAATTATTAACCAGCTGCCTGTCTTGCTTTATACGTACCAAGATACGACGTGGGTAGTCCATGCTGAGGGTTAACGTCATATTATAGGCTTCTAAAGTGACAACTTTGGTGTAGGACACAGCTTTGTTGCCGCGGTTGTTGTTCTGAATTTTAACAGTAAAACGGGTGAGAGATGCGTCACTAGAGGTCACTCCAACTAATTGGTAAATGCAGGTGCCCATGAAGTCGAATCTCTTGCCATCAAAAGTGATGTAATGAGGGTCACCTGAAGCTGAGCAGGTAGAGAAGCTTATTGGATTGCATCCACGGACTCCATTGACTACCATGCATCTCTCACTTGCTTTGCAGCTGGTCGGCTTACAAACCACCATGCCCAAGGTTGGGTCACATTTGCAGAGCATGCTGCAGGTGTCATCAGACCAAAATTCCTGGTTCGCTTGATAATAGAAACCGTTGTAGTTGCAGCCGCAGCTTGCAACAGAAACACATTTGTCAGCACTGAGAACAAAGCCATCGTTGCACTGGCAGGTCTCCACACAGGCGTCCTTGCATAGTGCTGGGGCAGTTCGGTCAAAGCAACTAGCTGGACAGGCATTTCCACAGGCCTCATAGTGGCTGTTTGCAGGACAAGGTAGAACTTAAAATAAAAGAAACAATCAATTTAAATGTGTAACGAGTATTTCAAAATATATCAGCTATCCAAATGGGCTCCCAAAACATTCATGATCGTTTCTTTTTGTCTTTGTACCTACACTTCCCCACAGAACAATCCTCTGTGTCCTACTCTAATATGTAGCATGTCATAACAATCATAACTACAGTGTTTTAAGGAATTAAATATTGGAATATAAATGTTGTATGTTTGCACCTTCTTACCACCTCCTTCCCCTTTCTCTTTCACTCAATCCACTTTCTCACCCTGCCATTGTTCTAGAGCGATAATGGAGTCACTGGGAAATCAGTATGGGTAACTAGGACTAGTCTCAACAAATGTGAAAGTATGAACAGTGGGGATATGCAACAACGAGAAGATATATTTTTTGTCTCTCATGTAAGTTTCATATTTACCACATCCAGAAGGTGTTCTCCAGTCATATATTTTTACTCCTTGCTTCCTGCAAGTGCTGGCATAAGCACTAAGAGCCTGGCACAGTAATGCTTTAGCACCATCATTTATACAGACGTCATAGATACAGCTGTCAAAGAAATTATTTGGGCTAACTTTGGGGTGACACTCTCTGAAGGGTCCGTCTGCGGCTTTGCTGATGATACCACAATACTGATCTCCTCCATACAAGCCCTTCTTGCTGTCATCACATGTTGGACAGTTTCCACGGCAGAAGTCCCAGCAGAAGGGGTCTCTGTCATTGACTTTCCAGCTCTTGGCCCAATCTAAGACTTCAGTGACTGGTTTATTGTCTATGGAAATCTTGTCATCTTTGGGATCTTGGTTGAAGTTACCACAGAGGCCACCAGTAGCACCATAATAGCTGCTGGGAAGGGTGACCACCACATGCCAGTTATATTCGTAAGTTACTTGTAGACCAAAATCTGTACGCACTACAACATAAAGACCACTAATGCTTGCAGAGATCTTTCCATCTAGTAATGTTACAGGCAGATTAGTGACAACATCATTTATCTATATGGGGAAACAGTGGAAAAAGAGATAAGAATACCAGTCATCTTAATGCCTTGTGGCATGCAGTATAGCAATATAATAACCTACAGTACCCATGTATACAATCTATTCTGATTTAAACATTTTAGATGATGTACCTCCCATTTCTTAGATTTGATGCTGGTAGTTTTTAACTTCATATCCATATATAACACAAAAACAAATGGATGGGAAACTTACCCTAACTTTGCCAAACTCGCCCTTCAGAATGGAGATCTTATATTCATACACGTAGATATTGACAAGCCTGACATAGGCCACTGCCTGATTCCCTCTGTTATCATTCTTTTCATCAATTGTAAAGGGCACCAAGCTGGCATCATCGCCAATGTATTTAGATAGAATGTATGAACATGTGCCCTGAAAGTCAAAGGTGTAACCATCAAAGGTGCTGTAGTGAGGGTCACCCCATCCCCAACAGGTGCCTGTGTAATCAGGGACACAGACTGGATTTCCATCTTGAATCTTGCAGGTCTCCTTGGTCCTACATTTCATGGATTTGCATGGATCTGGAAATAAATAATGTATTATTTGTGATAAATACAGTAATGTCTACATTTTTCATGCAGAATAGTAAATCTATTAAGAAAGAGAAGGAAAATTAAAAACTTCCAATTACAAGAACAAAACTTTTTTTTGAGGTCATGGAATGGAAATTCACCAATTTAAACAAATTACTTGTTTGCCTGAGATGGGTGAAGGAAGCAGAACCAATGCTGCTTATAAATCATCAACTGGACAAGGTAGGACTACTGTGGAGTTTATTCCCAAAAGTCTGATATCCAATATTCATCGTTAACAGACATGCAGTTTAATGTCCATCCATGATAAATATTAACTTTTTCACTTTAAAACTTAAACAAAGGGAACAAATAACTATACATATTACAGGGAAAGCTCTACTGAACAATGGCCCAAGCTGTTTACAAAAAAAACCCTGTTATTATTTATGCACATAGAGCACAGCTGAGATCTGCTAAGGTATCTGACCTTATTTCCCCCTGTAGATACTAGAATAAAATAGAAGGGGCTCTGAAGATTCTCACTGACAAGTTACCACATTCTGTGTATAACAAAGCTCTTGAAATGTTTTACACAAAGGCTCTGATCTGTAATTCCTAATTTACAGTTTTCTTTTTTCAATTACTTTATCAGAGTAATATATTATATGCAGATACTGGGCTTACAGTACGTAATAAAGTAATGCATTTTAATGACTGACCCCCTACTACTTATTACTTTGTTAGTCTTTCGAGCAGTCCCAGAGTAAATACCAACCTATCTTAACACTGCACTGCGCTGTATTTTAACATGGAGACTTGGTTTTACCTATATTGATACATCCAACCACGCCATCCTTAATCTGACATTTTTCATCACTGGCACAACCAGTGTCCTTGCATTCAAGAGCACCCGCTGGGCTACAGGTGCAGACTTCTTTGCAGTCACTGGATAAGACCTTCTCCATCGGCTGTGAAAATACAGTAGAATATCCTCAGCATTTATACATTTAGCAGATTAGGGTGGATAAGAATTAATATAATGGAGAAACTATACATAAAAAGCAAGGAAGATGCGACAGAGGGGAAAATTAGTCAAATAAGGCATGATACATGTAGAATGAAATACAACATTAAAAACACTTACGTGCAGTGTATAGAGATAACTTTTGAGAAATGGAAACAATAAATAAAACGAAACTAGATAAATCTGTATATACATAAATGATAAAGGCTCGCTTTTCCCATATTTTACTAATGTCAAAAGCAAGCTACTATCCCACCCAGTAGTATGAACACGATGCACAAGATACTCACCCGGTAGTATTTGCCATTTTGGAAGCAGCCACAGTTGTCCATTGATACACAGCCCTGTCCATCAAAGTAGAATCTATCATCACACTCACAGCCCTCAGAACAGTAGGTGGGACATTTGACAGGGCTTGTGATGCCAGCGCACGTTGCGGAGCAAACATCTGCACAAACCTTGTATTTGCTATTGGCTGGGCAGCTAAGAGCTAATTTGGAGATAGAAAGGAAATGTTTGTGGCACTTTGAAATGAAGAAATTAATACTTTGTTCTTAAATATCATGACTATTGTACACAGTGCTGAGCATAGAAAAATAACAGAGACACTGTCCCTGTCCTAAAGAACATACTATGGTAGTACCCAAGACATATGAAGATAATCTGACTTTCTACTGTTCACAGGCAGGAAGTATAAGTAACCGAGGCTGGAGTTTTTCTTCTCTTTTTCTTATTTGTATATTTAAAGCATGTGACAATGTATAATTCTACATTATTGCCTTAGCAGACTAGCGTTTGGTGCTTCTATTATAAATCTGTAAAAATCCTGATTGTGTGCCTAACTAAATGGCCGCCTTTCAGTTCCAATCAATCCTACAGTCAGTGTAACTCAACAGCTACAATGCATATATTATAAATATATACTGTATGTATATAATTATTATATACATAATATATATTATAGGCTAAAGCAGTAAAATTCTGGGCATTACTGAAATCCCTGCCCTCTGATTGGTCAGAATTCCGGGCATTATTCATTCAGTAATGCCCAGAATTTTTGCCAACTTGCCAACTCACCTCAAAGCAGAGATGCAGAGGCTCACGCTGAGAAATAAAACGGCAAGTTTAAATCTTAACTGCAGCAGCCCTGCTCTCCTCACAGATCACATTGAACAAGCAGTCTCTCCCCCTCTCTCTCACAGCTGCTAGTGCTGTCAAAAGCTGCCTTGTCCCAACTGGTAACTTTGTTGCTTGCAACAAAGTAATGTTTCTAACCACATTTATTGACTGTGCTACTGTAAGGTAATTTGTATTTCTTTTTATTTAATTGTAGTTAATATCACAGTCCCCCCACTACTCTCCCACATCCCCCCTCCATCCACCTCTCCCCCTCCATTCCCCCCAATTCTCCCCTCACCCATTTTCTCCCCTCTCCCCCCTCACCTCTCTCTCCCCCATCACCTCTCTCTCCCCCCTCACCTCTCTCTCTCTCCCCCTCACCGCTCTCTCTCCCCCTCACCTCTCTCTCTCCCCCTCACCTCTCTCTCTCCCCCTCACCTCTCTCTCTCCCCCTCACCTCTCTTTCTCCCCCTCACCTCTCTTCATATACACTGATAAAAATCAATGACTACAAAAATGTATCTTTTTTATGAAAAATTAAAAAAAGCCTACATTTAGCCTATAATAGTAATAATCCCTTCAGAACAGAGCATTACTGGCCAATAATGCCATGGCTGGGTTAAAGTCCCTCGGCTTCGCCTCGGGACGTCAACTCTTCCAGCCAGGGCATTATTGGCCAGTAATGCCTTGTTCTGAAGGGATTATTACTTAATTATAATATATATATTACTACGGTAACATTATCTATTGTTACAGTTTACAGCTCAAAATGCTGTGAACATCGGCAACAAATTGTCATAAACAGGAAAGTGTTGGAAATATTTTGCACTGCTTGGGAGGTGGACTAAAAGGTGCTATAAAAATCAAGGGTTCTTTAAAATCCATTAAAAATGTTGAGAGGAATTTAAAACAATGCATATAATGCCACAGAACTTATTTCTTAAAAATAAAATAAAATTTTGCATGCTTTGCTGCTTTAACCATGCTACCTTCCTAAATATACACACGCACACATACTGTACAGTAGAAGCCATCAGATAGAGCTCCTAAATCAAAATTAGAGCATAATACAAAAAGATTTTACTCACGGCAGAATGCTGAAGTTCTCCATGTTTGGATGGTGACACCAGCTGCTTGGCAGGCAGCAACATAACTCTGAATACTTTGACATAGGATTTTGACATCTCCAAGACCAGCACACAGGTCAAACATACAGTTGTTGAAATAGGTATCAGGATTAACAGTGGCATAACAAGCACTCAGTGGACCATCACTCTTCTTCAGGAACCCACAGTTGTTATCTGATTTGAAGATTTCTTTTTTCTTGTCATCACAGGCTGGGCAAGCATTGCCACTTCCACCGCATCCATCATCACAGGTCACACCAGGAATCTGAACCTTCCAGGATGCCCCAAAGGCAGTGGCATCTGGGGCCAAATTCTTGTTGGGGAGTTGGAACTCATCATTTTTATTTTCATTGTAATTGCCACACAGGCCCCCTAATTGGCCTTTGTAGTTTCCTGGAACAGTGACCACGACATGATAAACCAGATCATAGTTGACTACAATACCAAAGTCTGTTTCAATAAGGGCTCTCATGCCACGCTGGTAGGCTCGGATCTTGCCGCCTTCCAAGGTTAATGGGAGGTTGTTGAACACTCCATTGACCTAAGAGAGAAACAAACAGCAGATCTTGTAATCTACAGTAAGTACAATATTCTCTGGTCCGCCTACAGTATTTATCAGTTGTAGCAATGTCAGCTAGCTGCACAAACTAAACTTTTCTAAATCGGGTAGCAGCCACAGCTGCTATTTCCAACTAGAACATTTTGATTTCCAGCCATAAATTACACCATTAGAAATAATTTCCACTTTTCACTACTTCCACGTCTAAATTCTGTCTCTTTTATGAAGATTTCCCTTTGTTTCCATCTGCCTAAATAATAATTGATTTATATGTCTGTTGCCTTTAGGCAGTTAAACATTATTCTCATAAGTCTTCTTCATCCTTATTCATATGTGCACAAAGCTTTTATTTTTGGGTAGTTCAATGTATGACTGAGGGAACTTCTGGACATATCAGGTTTAAGGAATAACCAATTGAATTGCATTATGTGCACATATGCTTTTTTTTTTATTTATGAATAGAATGGTGGATGGTTGCCTTACAAACCTGGTCACAGGAGAGTTAAAGAACCATGGATATACGTATGGTATTGTAGAAGAGTACAATTATATTTGTAGTGTCTGATTTCTAGAACACTCCAATTTTGACTTACCTTGATTACACCTTTGCTGTTATATTGAAGAATAAGGGTGTAACCATAGACTTCAAGAGACACCAGCTTGGTGACAGCAACCTGTCCATTACCCCATTTTTCATTTTTAACATTGATGGCAAAGGGTACCAAATTGGCATTGTTTGTGATGCTCTTTGTGAGTGTGTAGGTGCAGGTGCCTTGGAAGTCGAAGGAAAGACCATCAAAAGACAAGTAGTGAGGGTCACCAGCTGCCATACATTTGGCAGAACCAATAGCTTGGCATTTCATGAGTCCATCAATCACTTTGCATTCTTCATTTGGGCCACAAGAGAAAGCCTTGCACTCGACCGCTCCACTGTTAGTACATGAGCATTGCTGGCTGCACATCCCATTGGGGAAAAAGGTTTCACCAGACTTGTAGTATTGTCCATTGTAATTGCAGCCACACTGGGATATGGGGACACAATCTCCACCACTAAGGATGAAACCATCATCACAGACACAGCCCTCTGAGCATGCAGGGTTGCATCCCAATGGAGGAGAAAGAGTTAGGCAAGTTGGAGCACATCCAGAAGCACACACATCATAGTGGCTGTTTTTACCACAGTATGGACCTGCAATTGAAATTAAAAACATGTTACTCAAATGTAAGCAAGATGGAGGATGCACATTCTTCATATAAATTAATTTAGAGACATTGATTTAGTGGCACATTCATAGAAGCACATCCGCCTCAAACAAATGTAGTACTTTAAACACAAATCTATGTTTTGTATATATAAATCTAAGGTTAAAATAAACCCTAGTTACTAATTCAGACACAGAACTTACTGCAGAATTTGGCAGATCTCCAGGGCTTTACTGTGACACCAGCATCTTGACAAGAGGTTGCATAGCTAGCGATGACCTTGCACAGAACATCTTGCCGCCCAACGTAGAAGCAGGCGTCATACACACAATCCTTGAAGCTGCCTTTTGGGTCAATCTTGGCATGGCAATCACTGAAAGGTCCACTTGTGTCCACTAGGACGCCACAACCCTCTCGGTTAGAGCGTTGACGCACTTCTAGTTCTGCTAGATTGGAGCAATCTCCCTTATCATCTTCTGTACACCCAGGTACATTTTGTACCTTCCAGCTTTTACCAAATATTGTTGGGTTGAGTGCGACTTGGGTGTTGCTCATCATAAATTCATTGCTCTTGTCACCATCAAAGTCACCACAAAGACCACACACGGCGCCTGCATAAGAACTGGGAACTGTGACAGCAACGCGGCTTTCCCAGTTAAAGGTGACTCGCAAACCAAAGTTTGTCTGGAGGATGGCATTAAAGCCCTGTTTGTAGATAGAAAGCTTGCCTTTGTCAACAATGAAGGGGAGATTGGTCAAAACTCCATCCAACTGGGAGGACAAACAGAGTGAAAATTACATGATAGATCAGTATTGTGACATACAAAAAACATCACTTTGCTTTGTTGCTGATGCTACACTGGTGACACACTTTATTCGAGCTCGGCTAGTCCCACGAATTCGGGTATACCCGGGTGTATTGAGGTTTGTGACTGTTTTCTGCCCGAGTGCATTGAGGTATTTTCCAGGCAGGGATTGAAGCATTTTATTCCCGCTGGCTGCAATACTGCACAGTATATATATATATATACTGCATTACAATTCATGAATTTATGCCATCTGGTAGACACGCGAAGCATTGCAGCCTATTAAATCCTAATCATTATCATTTAACAGATCAGCCGCCCGTCAGCCAGGCATGAACCCAGGCTGGGAAGGCAAATGCAACGGGGCTTGTCAGAGGTGAGGAGCGGCGCATTCCAGGTATCTGCCAGGTACATACTGGGTATTTGCTCGAATAAAGTGTGTCGGTGCAGTAAATGGTAATATCCTTTTTAGTAAAAATAGAACCTTCGGGCCTCATTCAAGAAAACCCCAATGCTAACTACATCCTGTTATAAAGACAAATTATGTCATTTGTGTCAGATATAATACAAAAAGCAAATATTGTACAGTAATAGGGCCCATATTTAATATGCGGTGCAAAGTCATAAGGCAACTTAAAGCCTAAGCACGTGATTTGCTGTAAGGTGTGTTATGGCTTAGCACTGCTTAGCAAAAATAGGTCTAATTATTTACATTTCGATCCTGTGGAGATAATGGTAAAATGAATGTATTTGTTTTGGATGATTTCAGGATTCTACAAAAAGTCATAGTTAAAACTATACAATGGGGCAGATTTTTTTTACATTTATAGTCATTCTGCATAACTTGTAACTTGTTAAAGCCATGGTGTGTTTTTAGTTTAAAAATCAAAACTGTAAATAAACAAAGGTCTAATCATAACATGGATTAATTGGGTTGCAGTTCCATCAACCACTTACCACAATCATGTCTGGGTATTGCTTGCTTATGACAATATCGAAATTGCAGATCTTAACCTGCACTGACGTGACATAAGATACGTCTTTGTGACCTCGGTTCTCATTCTGCACATTGACCTGGAAGTCCACCAAACCTTCAATCTTCTTGCACAGCCGTGCAAACTGATAAATGCATGTACCCATGAAATCATACTTCACCCCATCAAAGGTGATATAGTGGGGATCTCCAGAGGCCGAGCAAGTGCCGTAGGTCAGAGGGTAACAGTCTTGGATGCCGTTGGCCACTGAACACCTCTCATTAGACTTACACTTAGTGGCTTTGCATTCAACCTTCCTGGTGGTGGGATTGCAAGTGCACTGCTTCTCACATTTATTGTCAGCCCAGAACTTCTCATTGGCAATATACAGTCTACCCTCATAGATGCAGCCACAGCTGGCCTTGGAAATGCATTTGCCTTCATCCAGTACATATCCATCCTTACAATCGCAGGTCTCCACACAAGACTCAGAGCAAGTGGATGGGGTAGCATCATCATTGCAGGTGGAGGGGCAAGCATTGCCACAAAGCTTGTACTGGCTGTTTTCAGGGCATGGCATTGCTGGAAAAGACAAAATTAGGTGTAAGCCATTAGTGTACTTGCGAGATCTTCCTATTTCTAAATAACACTTTTCTGAAAAATCTATATATTTTTCTGTGATTAAGGTTCTCTGTTCACAATGCATGCCAAGAAGTGATTAAGATATCACTTTTTTTTCCATTCAATATCTCCTTTATAAGGTTCTTTATGCAGTATGTTCACAGGTATAATTCAATGTACACCAAAGTTGCTCTACTCACTTAAATAGATAAGGGTTTCCATGGGAGTGTCCAACAACACATGCATTGTCATGTTCCTTGGCTAATTGTCAGGGTCCCTTTTCAAACTCACCATCTTGTTGCAATAAGTAACTTAACTGAATTAATAACTGAGTTAGTTTTGTATTTTTTAATATTGTGTTTAAATATACATATATATGAATTACTTCCTACACAGAACCATTCACTAGAGAAGTGCTGAATAGTGTATGTAAAATGATGCAATTGTGTTTTAAGCCTATCTTTATTCTGTGTGGTGTTTTTGATAAAGTTAGGTCCTGACATGTGACAGGTGACCCAGTCTTTAGCCAATGGATATCACACAAGCTCACATCCTTCACAAAATAAGAAGCTGAAGAGTGAAAAGACATGCAATCTAAGATCTCCATCTTGTACTTACGGCATCCAGCAAGCTGTCTCCAGTCTGCAATCTGGATCTTACTTCTCTGGCAGGCATCAGCATAAGTTTTCAAGCTCTGGCACAGGATTTGCTTGAAGCCATCGTTCATACACAAGTCATACACACAGTTGTTCAGGTAGATTTTAGGGTCAATGGTTGAATAGCACTGACTAAAGGGGCCATCCACTGCCTTGGAAATAAGCCCACAACTCTGCTCACTCTCATACTTCCGCTGGAGCTCCATTGAGCATGTCTTGCACTCCCCATTGCAATTGTGCCAGCAGAACCTGTCTCCATCATCCACTTTCCAGCTCTTTCCAAAGTCTGCTAAGTTAGGGGCCTGAGTGCCAGTAGGTGTAGCCATGTCATCAGCAGGATTGCCATTGTAATTGCCACACATGCCAGCAACATTTTCAGAGAAGCTGCTGGAGAGGGTGATCTTGAGGATGGAGTTCCAGTCATAGTACACCTTCAGGGTGAAGTCTGTTTCAATGATGACGGAGGCACCAGATTGATATAGTCGGACTTGCCCATTGTTCAGATTTATGGGAAGGCGTTGACGTTGATTATCCACCTTGAGAGAAGCAAAGAATGAGAAGAATAGTGATGGAACAAATGATTACACTTTATGAATGTGACAATGTTTAGCTGCCTAATGAGAAGCAACATACAGTAGCAAAATAAAGTCTTCCTTCCACAAGGCTAATTCTATATGTGCTGAAGTGGCTGCTTGGGCCGTTTTCAGATGACATTCCCCACTGACCTTCATGGCTTCCATTGACTTCCATGATGACTTGAAGGGCACATATAGAATTAGGCTCATTATGTGTGTTTTTGGTTTTAAGAATCAAAAAGGCATATCATATACAGGCTTATAGTTACATTTTATGTAGTATATTAATCTAGTGAATTAAATTTTGTAAGTGGTGTCTAAATAGCATTTAGTTGGGCATGAGCCTTACAGTATGTCTGAGAATGAAGTACAGTGATGATCATGGGCGTCTGCAGAAATGTTTTCAGGGGGGGGGCATAATTTTAACTAGACAGAGAGAGAGAGAGTGGGTGTGGGGGGGTGTGGGTGACGGGGTGGGTGACTGACACTTGGGTGGGTGGGTGACTGACTGACTCGTGTGTGACTGACACTTGGGTGGGTGACTGACTGACTGACTGTGGGTTGGTGTCTGTATTCATTCACAGACAGACAGACACAAACACACACACTCTCCCTCTCAGACTCTCCCTCTCAGACTCTCCCTCTCAGACTCTCCCTCTCAGACTCTCCCTCTCAGACTCTCCCTCTCAGACTCTCCCTCTCAGACTCTCCCTCTCAGACTCTCCCTCTCAGACTCTCCCTCTCAGACTCTCCCTCTCAGACTCTCCCTCTCAGACTCTCCCTCTCAGACTCTCCCTCTCAGACTCTCCCTCTCAGACTCTCCCTCTCAGACTCTCCCTCTCAGACTCTCCCTCTCAGACTCTCCCTCTCAGACTCTCCCTCTCAGTCTCTCCCTCTCAGTCTCTCCCTCTCAGTCTCTCCCTCTCAGTCTCTCCCTCTCAGTCTCTCCCTCTCAGTCTCTCCCTCTCAGTCTCTCCCTCTCAGTCTCTCCCTCTCAGTCTCTCCCTCTCAGTCTCTCCCTCTCAGTCTCTCCCTCTCAGTCTCTCCCTCTCAGTCTCTCCCTCTCAGTCTCTCCCTCTCAGTCTCTCCCTCTCAGTCTCTCCCTCTCAGTCTCTCCCTCTCAGTCTCTCCCTCTCAGTCTCTCCCTCTCAGTCTCTCCCTCTCAGTCTCTCCCTCTCAGTCTCTCAGTCTCTCCCTCTCAGTCTCTCAGTCTCTCCCTCTCAGTCTCTCAGACTCTCCCTCTCAGTCTCTCAGACTCTCCCTCTCAGTCTCTCAGACTCTCCCTCTCAGTCTCTCAGACTCTCCCTCTCAGTCTCTCAGACTCTCCCTCTCAGTCTCTCAGACTCTCCCTCTCAGTCTCTCAGACTCTCCCTCTCAGTCTCTCAGACTCTCCCTCTCAGTCTCTCAGACTCTCCCTCTCAGTCTCTCAGACTCTCCCTCTCAGTCTCTCAGACTCTCCCTCTCAGTCTCTCAGACTCTCCCTCTCTCAGACTCTCCCTCTCTCAGACTCTCCCTCTCTCAGACTCTCCCTCTCTCAGACTCCCTCTCTCAGACTCTCCCTCTCTCAGACTCTCCCTCTCTCAGACTCTCCCTCTCTCAGACTCTCCCTCTCTCAGACTCTCCCTCTCTCAGACTCTCCCTCTCTCAGACTCTCCCTCTCTCAGACTCTCCCTCTCTCAGACTCTCCCTCTCTCAGACTCTCCCTCTCTCAGACTCTCCCTCTCTCAGACTCTCCCTCTCTCAGACTCTCCCTCTCTCAGACTCTCCCTCTCTCAGACTCTCCCTCTCTCAGACTCTCCCTCTCTCAGACTCTCCCTCTCTCAGACTCTCCCTCTCTCAGACTCTCCCTCTCTCAGACTCTCCCTCTCTCAGACTCTCCCTCTCTCAGACTCTCCCTCTCTCAGACTCTCCCTCTCTCAGACTCTCCCTCTCTCAGACTCTCCCTCTCTCAAGGGTGACCAGACAGCCACACACACCAGACAGCCACACACACCAGACAGCCACACACACACCAGACAGCCACACACACACACCAGACAGCCACACACCACACACACACCAGACAGCCACACACACACACCAGACAGACACACACACAGCCTCAGACACACACCCACACCCACACACAGCCTCAGACACACACACACACACACATACACACACAGCCTCAGACACACCCACACACAGCCTCAGACACACCCACACACACCCTCAGACATACACACACACACAGCCTCAGACACACACACACACAGCCTCAGACACACACACACACACACACACGCCTCAGACAGACACACACACACACACAAAGTGGAGCAAGAGATGCAGCGCCGGATGTAAGTGCCTGGGGACGGGAGGGGGGGGGGAAGGCCGGCGATCCGACCAGCCAGAAGTGCATCACCACTACCCGCCCCCGCGCTCATCTTCCACACCAAGGGGATGGGAGCACCAGGGCAGGAGGGAGCGGAGCAAAAGGGCAGGAGGGAGCACCAGGACAGGAGGGAGCGGAGCACCAGGGCAGGAGGGAGCACCAGGGCAGGAGGGAGCACCAGGGCAGGAGGGAGCACCAGGACAGGAGGGAGCACCAGGACAGGAGGGAGCACCAGGACAGGAGGGAGCGGAGCACCAGGGCAGGAGGGAGCACCAGGACAGGAGGCAACCCCTCCCCCCCCTGGCAGCCGCACCCCTGCACCTACCTACTATCACCCTGGGCGGGTGGGCAGCCACGGAGACCCGGGGAAGAAGGGGGGACACTGCGCAGCCACCAGTAGAGGAGCGGGAAGATTCTGCATCACGGACAGTCACGCGCTCACTAGCAGCAGGCACAGGAAGTGCCGCGAGCGGCTGTGAGCGGGCTCGGGGGGAGGAAGGGGGGGTCCCAGGTGGGGGGGGGAAGCAGGGAAGATACGCGCGCGCTTCCTTGCACATCGTGAGCGCGCTAAATCCTGTCACGCCAGTGCCCTCTGTCCCCCGCTGTTGGCAGCCCAGGATCCAGGGGGGGGCAAGCGCCCCCCCTTACCCCCCACTGCGGACGCCCATGGTGATGATAGCAAAGAAAGCAAATAATGTAAGATAATAAAACTGGTAAGTGGATAACATAACCATATCATAACATATAAAGATGCAAGGCAAGTTGTAAATAGTAAAAAAAATAAGTAAAAGTAAGTAAGAAGTTGCAGAGTTTGCATATTAAATGCTTCCAGTTGGTATTTACATGTTGTCCAGTTTGTCCATTAAATAGATCACAATGTTCCCAATAGGACTGAACAATATAGTAAATAATGTTTGGCCCTTAGTCATGAACTGTGCTGCTTTAAATCCTTTTAAGGTACCAGTGTAGATATTTTAAAAGAGAAGACATACAGTAGTGTAGTGTAGTGAACCATGCTAGTAGCACAAGCCCAAAAGGGGAAACTCCAACCCCGAATGATCTTCACAATTAGTTACTCACCCTCACAAATCCATTTTCAAATCTCACTAAGGAGATAGTGAAGTCATACACCTGTACTTTGACAAAGCTGACATAAGCAACACGGGTGTTGCCACGATTCTCATTCTTGGCCTCCACACTGAAAACAGGGAGGGTGCTGTCAGTACCATATGTCTTGGCAACAGTGTAGGTACAGGTGCCTTGGAAGTCATAGTTGCGACCATCAAAGGTGCGGTAGTGAGGGTCCCCAACTGCCCAGCAAATAGATTCAGACTCGGGTACACAAGTGGGTTTCCCATTTGTGATCTTGCACTTCTCCTTCGATCTGCATTTTACAGCACTGCAGGACGGACCTGAATTAGCTGAGCAGAGGAGATACAGGTCAGCAGCAAATCACAATAAAGATCTTTGATTTAACCCCACTCCCAGCAAAAGAGATACAGAGACAAAGGAGCCTCCTGATAACTGATAGAGTAATGCAGACCTAAAATGGATCCACGAATTCCGACTTCAGGATGCAGAAATGTCTACAATTATTTATTTACATTTTACAATTAATCCCACATTCAATAATTAATTTGTTTGTTATTTATACTGTAGGAAAATTCTAGCAATGATCTGATTAGTTAGCTATTTATTTAGTATGTGTTTACATGTAAGCTACTATACTCTTCAAAATGATGCCGGCTGTTGTCACTACTGTATATTAACATGGACAACAGAAACAGTACTACATTCTGTTTATGAACCTACAGTACAGCAGTGTGATGAGGAAAAGTAATAGTTTAATATAACCGCTGTTTGTTTCTACCCATTCTTAAAATGCAATCACATCCAAATACATCTGTAAGTCAAAAATAATCTCCTATTTTTCCATGTGTGATAATACATAATCAAAATTACTATAGTAGTGAACATTTAATAACATTCTCCTTTCCACACAGAAATACAATAACTGCCAAACTTACTGTTGATGCACATAGCTGGGGACCCATAGCTGTTCAATTTGGTAAGTCCATAAGACAGCACCAAGAAGGGTGAAGCTGGATTTGCCAAAAGATGGAAACTGAATCCTTTGCCTGTGCCGTGGTTTGTCCAGGAGTAATCTGTACCAGGGATATCATTCCACCGCAGGTCTGGAACAGTACGTGAGTCGTAGGTGACTTTAGAAGTGTCTGAAGTTTTTGCTACCAGGATACCGTAGTTATCAAACTCTTGTTGACCATAGATGTAGTAGGATGAACAATAACTGTTAATTGAAGGGATGGTCATCAGAAGGGGGTCATATTCGGTTCCAAATCTATCTTTCCAACCGGTACAGTAGTAGATAACTTGGATTCCGGCACTGGCTGTGATATAAATAGGGGTGTTGGATTGGACTTCTAACTTAATTACTTGTCCTGCAACTAAGTTATTGGATTCTTTTTTTGAGCTGTACTGGTATTCGATCTTTGTTTTCTGGGATGCCACCACAAAGACGATGTCTGAATTGGTCTGGAATATTATGGGGGGTACGATAAAAGCGGTATCCCAGCTGGAGACTGGCATGAGTTGTTCGTAGACATGGTTGCATTTGGTGTTCTTCCATGTGCATGTGTGGCCACTCAAAACAGCCACAGGTTTCTGGGATACCACTCTGCTTCCAGAGAGATCATCGCTGCTCAGGAGTTGAATGGCACTGTAGGCTTCCAGCAGGACAGTGAGCTTGCTTCCAGCTGGATATAGCTTCTCTTGGAAGGTTACTGCTCCTTTGAGGTAGATGTCAACATTGGTGGATTCTGCGCTACTCACCACTGAGATCTCTTTGAAGCCATCATTAGGACCATCCAAAGGAGTCACTACATAGTAATCTGTGCCCAGGTCTTGCACTGGATACACTATGCTAGTATCAGCACTTTGCAGCTTTGAATTCAGGGAAAGGACTGAGATGTCCTTATCAGCCTGGATTATGACTACATTGCTGGTCTTGGAGATTCCTGGTAACTCGGCGCTTGGAGGAATCTGCATGGAGATTGTCTGGCGTTCGTTCACAGGCATGACCTTCTTGAAGCTGGATTTGTTCACCGTTACAGTTACAGAAGTAGGGGAGGAAAAACCGGACATAATTAACTGGAGGTTTGCAGTGCTGTAACTTATCTGATAGTTTTGCATAAAGACGGTAACAAACTCCTTGCCCAGTGGACCTGCTGAGCAGATTCCTGAAATGAGAGCACAAGACAGGTTATTTATAATTTTATCTGTTAAACTTAAACATGTCCCTTGTTGGTTATAGAGGCTAGACAAACACGGAGGCTTATTGTATGTACATAATGGACATAATGATAAGTAAACAGAACCATTTTATACATAGTGTCTGGTTGTGGAGTGAGTCTCTTGAGCTAAAGTGAGTAGAAGTGCAATGTTGCATAAACCATTCATTATTGTTTCACTCTATACAATACAGTAACTAAAATATGAACATTTGAACTTGATTTGTTTGATTTTGGATTTTTACCAAATTATGTAAACAAATCACAATATACAGGACCATGCTAAAATAGCATAATAATGCATTAAAGTTTTTAAGATAAGTATAAAATCATAAAAAGAATTAGGAAACTAATATAATATAACTGAACAATTTAAAGAAGTAAAAAGATATAGTAAGAAACACCTAGAGATGGATACATTGTCTGGTGTTCTAGTCTTTGTTTTGATTGTAAAGATGTTTAGGGGTTTGGTTTTGCATTTGTTTTTTTGAATGTAAGGTTCAGGTAGGGTCTGATTACAAATTCTGTGGGGCCAATGCACTAAGCGCTGATAAGCCACTTATCGAGGCCTTATCGCCAAAAAGGCCCACAGCGATTCAGTAAGCCCTGATAAGTCGAAGATAAAAGCCCTGTAATGCAATTTTTGCTTTCCAAGAAAAAAAAAGCCAAACGAGCATCAATAAGCCACTTATCAGCAGGTTTTTAAACTCGTGCAATTGTAGTAGACCCGATTAGATTATCGAGGGTAATCGCGGCTCTAGAATTGAGATTTCCTCTCAAAATCGTCCCGCCAGGAAAAGTTGTCAGGAAGGTGGTGAGAAGCTGCCGAGAAGTGGCAAGACGGACATAGAAAAAAAATGCATTTTTCCTGCATCGGATTGATGCCAGGAGTTTCCGGAGCTGATATCCATTAATATCAGCACCGGAGGCCCCCTGCATGAATCCCAAGCAATAAAAATGCATTTACAGGCAACTTCAGTTCCTTAGCGGCTAACCGCTAAGGCAATGAAGGGGTTAAAGAACAACAGCAGCTTTATTGGGGGCAGAGGGGGTGAGTGAAGTGGGTACGTGACCCTTCACACACCCCCTCTGCCCCCACAAAACATTACAATATGTACTAACCACCAATACACAATCCACCCCCTCTGCTTCACATAAAACCATTTTATTTTTTTTTATAGACATGATTGATACCATAGGCTGGCAGATGTCCCCGTGTGGTCCCCGCGAGTGCCAGTGGGCCTCCAGGTGGTCCCCTGGTAACTATTATCCAGATATGGGTATTATCTTATTTACCCATTATAAAATAAAACATTAGCCAGCCACCATAAATAAAGTAAATAAACATTTCTACTTACTCCTGCCATCATTGAGGGCATCCTCATCAGCATACTCCCGATCCATGTCTTCCGATGCCAGAAAGAATACATGAACAAATCCAATCTAATAGCCCCTAACCCCTTAATCACCTTTGCGGTTAATAACCGCTATAGTAATTAAGGGGTTAAACCCCGTTCCATGCTACCCACCCAGGAGGCCTAAGAATCAACCTCAGACACACTGAACCCACCCTCTACACATTGATTGGCACAGTGGTATATCATACCCATATAATGTATAGATATAATGCATGATAAGCCACTATATCACTCAATGGTAAACTTAATAAAAATAATGAATTCCAAAATATACACAATAATCACATAAATACAAAAGCACTTAAACTCCCCCCCCCCTCAAAAGAACTAAATAGCCTAATAGTACACATCACAAATAATTATCTATCACCAAAATACCTAAATTATAACAATTGTTATTACAAAACAATACAATTAAATAAACCACTATCCAATAAAACTATTAAACAAATAAAACCACTAGCCAACAAAACAATTAATTAATTAAAACCAGTAGCCATCAAAACAAATAATTAAAAACGCTAACAATCCTAAAATGTGCTGAAAACAAACCATCCAAATCAATTTAATCCAAACAAAAAACAAAATTTAAAAAAATAACAGTTAATAGAAAACAAGCATTTGCCAAAAATGCATTGGCTATCACTGTATTTATCTTTACAATAAAAGGGCACTGATGAATACATTAGCAGAAAAAAATACAATTAAAAAACCTGAAAAAAAGACATTTACAATCTTTTTCTTACCTTTAGAAGCGTTAGCCATCTTAATCCCAGCGATTCTGCAAGCTGTCGTACCGCGACATCAAAATCAATCCTACGCCATCCACTTTGAAGGTCCGGAACAGGTTACAAAATTCTTATTTCTTTTATCTTCTATCACCTTGTTCTTTCTTCTTCTGTAATTACTTCTATCTTTACTTTAATCTTCTATCGTCATCTGTCAATCCATAGTCCCATGGTAAATCCACAACACAATGTTGTCTCGTCGGCTTCTTAAGGTAAAATGAGACTTCAAGGCCTTATATATGGCCTGTGATGTCACATTGTCAGGTCAGATAGTACAGCACCAATCTGATTGGATGCAGTATCATGTGCCCGTCTCTTTTTTTTGTTATGGCTGTGATGTCATCTCCAAAGAAGGTACGTCACATCCTTAAAACCACATGACTATATAACATGGTATTACAGCCAATGGATTAAAGAAAATCCCATTGGTTTCTGTAGCATGTGATAGGTTACATTAGTTTAAAAGGATTTGACATCACTGTAAGGGATGACATCACATCCTTTTGAACTAATGTAACCTATCACATGGTACAGCAACCAAAGGGATTGTCTTCAATCCCATTGGCTGTAATACCATGTGATATAACCATGTGGTTTGAAGGATGTGACGTACCTCCCTTGGAGATGATGTCACATCCTTAAAAATAAAAAGAAGCGGGCACATGATACAGCGTCCAATCAGATTGGAACTGCACCATCTGACCTGATAATGTGACGTCACAGGCCATATATGTGTCCTTGACTTCTCATTTTACCTCAAGAAGCTGATGAGACAACATTGAGACAACATCGTGTTGTGGATTTACCATGGGGCTATGGATTGACAGATGAAGATAGAAGATTAAAGAAAAGATAGAAATAATTACAGTAGAAGAAAGAAGAAGGTGATAGAAGATAAAAGAAAGAAGAATTTTGTTACCTGTTCCAGATCTTCAAGGTGGATGGCGTCGGATTGACTTTGATTACGTTGTGGTACGAGAGCTTCCAGAATTGCTGGGATTCGGAGGGCCAATGCTTCTAAAGGTAAAAAAAATATTGAATGTATGTAAATGTCTATTTTTCAGGGTTTTTTTATTGTATTTTTTTTTGTTATGTTTTTCATTGCCCATTGACTGATAATGTATTAATCTGTGGCCATTTAGGGTACATATAAATACAGTGATAGCCAATGCATTTTTAGGCAAAAAGTGTTTTTTTATTTTTGTGTTTATTGTTTGGTTTAAATTGATTTTAATTTGGATGGCTTGTTTTAATTTCATTTTCCGATAGTTTAGCGTTTTCATTGAATCATTTCTTTTGTTGGCTACTGGATTTAATTGATGTGTTGCCTAGTCGTTTTATTAATGAATTGATTTGTTGGCTAGTGGTTTAAATTCATTAATTGATTGATTGGCTAGTGCTTTTAATTATTGAGTTGGTTGACTAGTGCTTTTATTTATTGAATTGGTTGGCTAGTGCTTTTATGTATTGAATTGGTTGGCTAGTGCTTTTATTTATTTAAAAGTGGTGTTTAGGTACTTGTGAATGTTTTATTATTGTGTATTTTTAGTCTTCATGCTTTTTGATTAGGGTGACCATTGGCTGCTATAGTGGCTTATCATGCCCATATTATATGAGTATGATGTACCACTATGCCAATCAATGGTTAGAGGGTGGGTATAGTGGGCCTTGGGTGGGTGGTTAGGCCTTTTTCTTGTATTCTTTCTGGCATCGGAGCACATGGACCTGCAGTATGCTGACGAGGACGCCCTTCATGATGGCAGAGGTAAGTAGAAAGGTTTATTTACTTTATTTATGCTGACTGGATAATCTTTTATTTAATAATGGGCAAATTACCTATTATCCCTATCTGGATAATAGTTATTTGCCCATTACTGTACTGTATGTTTTGAAGGGGGGGAGGGGAGGGATGGATGTGTATTTATTTCAATGTGTTCAACATTTGTTTTTTCCAACAGGATTGGTACCGCCGGCCAACGGTGACCTACGGGGATCACCCGAGGACCCCCAAATACCCACGAGGGACCACCCAAGGATGCCCAGACACCTGCAGGGAACAACCTGGAGGCCCATGTGCACCTGCAGTGATCACCTAGAGGGCCACTGACACTCACTTGGAAAGCCCGGGGACCCCCGCTAACCTCTGGCATCAATCCTATGCAGAATTTTTTTTATGTGGGGGACAGGGGGTGGGTGGGTTGTGTATTGGTGGTTAGTACATACTGTAATGTTTATTGGGGGCAGAGGGGGTGAGTGAAAGGCCAAGTACCCACTTTCCTCACCCCCTCTGCCCTCAGTAAACCTGCTATTGTGCCTTAACCCCTTCATTGCCTTAGTGGCTATCCGCTAAGGTAATGAAGCTGCTTTAATGTCATTTGTATTGATAGTGTGCGGGAGCAGGGGGCCTCTTGAGCCGAACCGCTTTGGTTTCTGCCTCAGGGATCCCCTGCTTCCCAAGTTACAGGCCCCGGTATGGGTCATCAGATGCCAGTACCGCCGCCATTTTTAATTCTTCAGCGTCACATGACCATGGGATTTAAATACTGGAGGAGATACCGGCACCCCATACCAGGGACAGTAAGTTGGGAAGCAGGCAGTCCCCGAGGCTGAAATCAATGTGGTTCTTCTCAAGAGACCCCCTGCTCCCACACACTATTAATAAAAATTACATTAAAGAAGCTTCATTACCAAAGCAGATTGCCGCTGGGGTAACAAATTAATTAAAAATTTTATTTGGGTTTTAATACTAGTGTATTGTAGCAGGGGGTCTCTGGAGCAGAGCCTTGTTGATTTGAGGTCCGGGGACCCCCTGCTACCTAAAATGCAGGTCCCGTTATGGGGTGCTTGTATCTCCTATTCATTTAAATATCCCGTGTCATGTGACTGTGGGAATAAAATGCATAGGAGATACCAGCACCCCATAATGGGGCCTGTATCTTGGGAAGCAGTGGGTCCCCGGACATTAAATCAATGAGGTTCTGCTCCGGAGACCCCCTGCTACAATACACTAGTATTACATTTTATATTAAAAATGTTTGATCTCTGGCGAGATTTGCGCATGGAGAGGCTCCTCTCTCTCTCTGCAGAAGAAAGAACTCGCCGGGTGAGCCCTTTTCAGACAGGCAATCATCACGTCGCTGGCTACTCACCAGTTTGGCAAACGTTGCTATCGCAGGTATTCTGTGCTTTCTGCACCGTGATAGCAATGCTGTCCAAACTGGCGATTTAAACAGCCCGGCAATTTTTTTCTCGGCGCTTAGTGCATAGGCCCCTTTACCTGATAATGCCCATCTCTAGTTACTTATATTTAATCCATATTGTTAAAGTATGACACTGAAAATGTCAGACTTATTCTCCATCCCTGGGTTACAACCAACTGACGCTATATCATGTGATAAAAGGAACGTTTTTGATATTTACTGTACTGAATAAGAGTTTAATGCCTCCGAGGCACTAATTGAGCCACCTGTGCTGAAGCAGGGATATCCTGAAAACCTGACCCGGTGTTGGCCCTTGAGGACTGGTGTTGGCCATCCCTGATCTAGGGCATGACATGTAGGTCCAGCTTTTTCTCAATATTATAAAACACATGTTTTCATAGATAGCACTGGAGATATAAATTTCCAGGCACCATTATTCCTGGCCCCGGAAACCATACAATCTTATTTCCATGTCTGTGGCACAAGGAGATAAAGTGACTTCCCCATGGTCACAAGGAGAACTGACACTGGGATTCGAACTTGATTCAGAAGCAGTGACACTACTACTTCTATATACAGTGCAGTGCGTAGTGGAGTTACTACTAGAACAGCAGAGGTGATTAGCAATATAGAAGTGCAGTGCCAGAGCCCAGTGGACAAGCAGACATTAGTGAAGGGCAGAAAATAATTTGAGTATGTATATTATTAGTTATATACTACCAATAATGTACATAGTGCTTCACAGCAGTAATATATGTGACTTAAGATAAATAATAAATAATATAAATAACACATAATGGGAATAAGCGCTTCAGACATAAAAGTAACATTAGGAAAAGGATTCCCTGCCCCAAAGAGCTTACAATCTAATTGGTAAGTAGGATGAACGTACAGAGACAGTAGGAGGGCGTTCTGGTAAGTGCGTCTGCAAGGGTCAAGGTCAATGTATGAAGTGTATAGCATCAGCCACGGAGCTACTCATATGCTTCGTTAAAGAGGTGAAGAAAGGTCCTAAAGGTGGATAGAGAGGGTGGCAGTCAGATATTGAGGGGAAGGACAATTCGGAGGTGTGGGGCAGTAACTGAGAAAGGCTTAAGGTGGGAGAGTGCTTTAGGAACAAAAGGGGTAGCGAGAATAGAGTAGAATAGGGTATTGTTGGGATGTTGTTTAGCGAGAAATTAGGGCAGAGATGTAAGGAGGGGCAGAAGAGTGTAAAGCTTTAAAAGTGAGGAGGAGAATTGAGTGCGAGATGCGGGATTTGATCGGAAGCTAGGAGAAGGATTTCAGCAGGGGAGACGCCGAGACAGATTTAGGAGAGAGTAAAGTGATTCTGTCAGCAATATTTAGGATAGATTGTAGGGGAGACAGGGTAAATGCAGGATGGCTGGATGGCAGGAGTTTACAATCCGGGCCGCTGACAGGGGCAGAGCCGAGCTGACATTGGAAGTTGGGCCTAACCTCTGGCCGGGCTCAACTTCTTTGCCCGGCTTCCTGTCTTCTCGCTGCTGCCGGGCACCCGGCTCCCGCTAGCTGCAGGCCTCCCTCACTGACACTGTCCTATCTAATGTCGGCATGCGCCAGAAGCTGGGCCTTGGTTACGGCGTGCACCAGCATGAGAAAGAAGCCCGGCGGGCACCGGCGTCAGAGGTTTGGCTTGGGACAGTAACAGGGAGGGATGGGCACTGCTGGGGAGATCCGGGGCCCTGTGGCAACGAAAGGAATTGGCAGCTGGGCAAAGAAGGGCCCAACTGCTTTGTCTGGCCACTGGGCCCTGGCTCTCCCCAGCTGCGGGCCTCCCTCAATTTCCCACGAAGTGTCTCTCGGATGTTGGCGTGCACACTGGCATGAGAGAGAGGCCTGGCACGGGATAGTGAAGGAGGCACGCACAGCATGGGAGAGGGGGAAGCCCGGCAAAAGGCCAGCAGCAGGTGGGTGAGAGCTGGGGCAGACCATCCCCACGGTAGGCAAGTCTGTATTTTGTATTTATTTGGCCCGTGTTTTAAAAAAAAAAAAAATGTATTTGGAGGGAGGGTTTTTTTTGGTCTGTGTGTGGGGGGTTTCTTTTTTATTTATTTGTGGGGTGGGGTGTTTTTTTAATGTGTTTGTCGATTGTATGTATTTGGGTTAGGTTTTTGTAATGTACTGTATTTGGGGGTGGGGGGGGTTATATGTACTTGGGAGTGAAGTTTTTTGTATGTATTTGGGGTGTGTGTATGTGTGTGGTTGGTTGTATGTATCTGGGGGCTGGGGGGATGTAACGAAAATGGGGTTAATCAGCGCATTAATAAAGGCAGTGTGCTCGGCTGGTTAACACTATTTCGTATTGGGGATGAAGGGGTTAATTTTATATGCACTACACATGTATTATTTTCCCCTCTGTACCTTATTGTCCCCATTTTGCAGGATTGTATAGGCCTGCGGTAAGGTATTGCATTGTATACCTGCATTACGGGTGTTTGGACACAAGATGCCGCTGCGCGAGCCAAGCCGCAAGCTAATTGGAGAAGCGTGGCGCGGTCTCTTTGTTCCGTTGAGTAACATAGGTATCCATTACTGAGGCTTGAACTCGCAACCGCGAGGTCAATTGAATCAAAGGGTTGCGATTTCAGTCTCATGTGGGTACCGGTTAACATGTATCCAGTCCCGGTTAGTAGCATAACTTGAAAGGCGGCAGGCAATTGCCGTGGGAACTAGGTCAAATGACGTGAGAAGCCCATAGCCCAGCATTGCCGGCTCAAGGAGAAGCCCTAACTCGGGAACGGAATGGGCTAGCACCCTGAAATTTGGTATGCAGCCCCAGAGTAACACCCCAAGCACACACATATTAAAAATGTAACTTTAGGATAAGTAAAACATATATATTTTTTAATAAAGTGCATTTCTGGCTGCAGTTTTAAAAGTACAGGCAGGATACATTTTTTCTACTTGCCTTTGTAATGCATCCAGTGACCAAATGTTTTAACACCCATGAGCTGGGGGCACTTTCTTATGCAGACTTCATAGACCCCCTGTTGAGGCAGTGCCTATGAGTCTAGGGGAGTGTTGCAAATGAAAGCCCCCAGAGCCAGAGGTGTGAATTAGCCGGGATGCTCGCTGAATAGGAGATCCTGTTAGTCATCTGGGCTAGTTCACACCTTGAGACCAACTCCTAGTCTGGGAGACGCCAGGGAAAAGGGGAGTACACATATGGTAAGCAGCCACGGTGTCAGGTTGGCACAGGCGCTGTACCAACCGGAAATCCCTGTAGTGCCCACTCTGCAAACTGTGAGCAAGTTGGGGATTGGTGAGTGGGAAATTCCCACAAAGGGGATTGGGCAGGTATGTTGGAGATATGATCTCAATCCCTATATACATGCCCCCCGAGCTATCCCCGTGGTCTCTCTTTTACAATGGAATTGCATTTCCACCTCGCTTCTAAGAGCGGATAAGTGCAGCAGCAACGACCCCGGAATGCAACGAGTTAATTTAATCGGAACCAAGGACAGAACTCTGCTTCAGGATTTCATTATTGCTGGGGGTTATCTAACGGACCCGAACGAACTTTGCACTATTCAAGGACATATTGGGCTGGCAATTTGAGCCCCTTGCAAAGGGACCGCACTTTAAAATACATTATTTCGGTGCTTTGTTTTGTCTCTGGACATTTTATCCTGTTCTCTCCCTCAATAAGTGTTTTGTCAAGTATATTCTAAGGTTGTCGTGTGAATGTCTATTAAGGAAATAAATGTCAGATTATTTTGCTCAACTTGTGTGCTAAATCTAGATTCCCAAAATATTAAATTGTTGATAAAGTCAGTCAATCGTGACAGGGGGTTGTATGTATTTGGGGGGTGGGTTGTATGTATTTGGGGGTGTTTTTAAATGTATTTGGGGGGTTGTATGTATTTGGGGGGTGTGGGTTTCTTTTGTATGTATTTGGAGCGTGGAGGGTTTTTTGCATGTATTTGTGGGGTGGGATGGTATTTAGTTTGTATTTGGGGTGAAAGGTTTTTTGCATGTATTTGTGGGGTGGGGGAGTTTGATGTATTTGGGAGGTGGGGAGGATTTTGTATGAGTGGGGTAAGGATTATTTTGTATGTTTTTGGGGGTTAGGTTTTTTTGTATGTATTTAGGGGAAGGGGGTTTCCTTTGTATGTATTTGGGGGGTGGAATTTTTTTGCATGTTTTTGGGGGGTGGGGGGGTTGATGCATTTGGGGGTGGGGAGGATTTTGTATGTATTTGTGGGGTGAGGGTTTTTTGTATGTTTTTGGAGGGTTGGTGGGGGAGTTGGATGTATTTCTGGGTTGGGGGGGAATTTGGTATGTATTTGGGGGGTGAGGGTTTTTTGTATGTATTTGAGGGTGAGGGTTTTTTGTATGTATTTGGGGGTGAGGGTTTTCTTTGTATGTATTTGTGCATTTGGGGGGTGGTTTTTTTGTATGTATTCGGGGGTGGGTTTTTTGTATATTTTTTTGGTATTTATTTTGGTGGCGGGGAGGATTGTACATGTGTGTATGACCAAGGGGGGAGGGAATGAGTGTGAGGAGGAGGGATTGAGGGAGCGGGATTGAGTGACAGTGGGGTAATTGATGGAGGGGGTGGGGAGAATGAGAGGAGAGGGGGTGAGAGGGTGAGTGAAGAAGAGAGGGGGTAAGAGTGAGACAGAGGTGAGAGAAATACATGGGAAGAGAGGGGGGATAGAGGGGGCTAGCGAGGTGTGAAATGGATGGGCTTTCAAGACCGCCAACACTGTCTGAGACATGCAAATGTTCCAAAAGGGGTATTTTTATTCAGGAAAATATTCTTGGGCAGATTGCCATTGCTTTCTTTATGTGTGCGAGGTCTCAGATCTGGAATACCTCTTGGTGATATTGGACAGAAAAGTGAAGGGACAGAACTATCTGTAGGTAAGAGTAGTACTTGAATATGATCATATATACAGTGGCAGATTGAAAAAATTCCACCCTTAGACACTTACCTGGTGCTGCCCTCCTCCTTCTGCAGTGTCAAATAATGCTGCCATGTCAAATGGCGTTGTGTTAGGCCTTGGCCATGTTTGGCGCTTGCTGGCGGAAGCGTGCTAACGCGCGCTCCCGCTCAGTACTGAGCCCCTACAGCCGCAAATAGAGCGGCTTTAGTAGGGGCTCACCTGCGCTTCCGTGCGCTTGCGGAAGCGCAGGTCTTAGGGGAATTTAAAATTCCCCCGCTTGCCGGCGAGACAGGTCGGTCACGTGAGCGGTTCGCCCAATGAGGGCGAAACAGCTCCGTGACGTCACTGGCCCGCCCCCGGCCAGTGACGCGCACGCCCCCGGCCCGCCCCCTGACAGTCTGTCCCCCTTCTGCCCCGATCCATGTCTCCTGTGTGTGTGTGTGTCTGTGTGTGCATGTGTGTGTGTGTGCATGTGTGTGTGCATGTGTGTACGTGTGCGTGTGCGTATGCATGTGTGTGTGTGTGTGTATGCATGTGTATGCATGTGTGTGTATGCATGTGTGTGTGTGTGCCTTGTGTGTGTGTGTGTGTGTGTGTGTATGCATGTGTATGTGTATGCATGTATGTGTGTGTGTGTGTGTGTGTGTGTGTGTGTGTGCCTTTGTGTGTGTGTGTGTGTGTGTGCCTTTGTGTGTGTGTGTGTGTGTGTGTGTGTGTGTGTGTGCTTGCACGTGTGTGCGTGCGTGAATATATTTATCAAAGTTGCACAATGTTAATAAATAATTTATTCTCACAACATGTCTTTTTTTTAATTTTTAAAATATTATATAATATACACACACACACACACACACACACACACACACACACACACACACACATACTGTATACACACACACAGGTTCCCCAGTGACACACAAACACATAGACCACTTCAAAGTGACACACACACACTGACAGCTACCAAGTGACACACACACACAATGATACCCGCCTCTCAAGCGCTTGCTGTCTCCTCTGTCAGGACAGCAAAAAGCTCCTGGTAGAGTGAGCGGCAGCAAGAGAGAGCGAGCAGCAGCACCTAAGCGCTTACTATGTCCCAGGCCTTACAATGGCAATGTGAAGTCGTGTGATGCCACGTTACGGCATCATTTCACATTGCAACAAGAGGGGGGCAGCAGGACAGAGAAAGTAAGAACTTTACAGAGCCTCTGTACGTTGGGGTAAAAGAAAGAAAATTGCTGCCGCAATATTAGGCCTATCGGGCTCATTGGGAAATTCGCCACTGTATAAATACTGTACAATCAAAATGTTTAAATTAGTTCTGTGTCCACTGACATTTCAACTCAGACTTGACAGAGATTTGTCCTGCAAATAAAAGAGATGGCTCACTATGAAATGTAAATGCACCCCATTTTAATACAATATTGGCCCTCTGTAATATAGGTGGGCACTTTCATTCATGTTTTTGGTTCTAAAAAGGTCTTGTTTCTTGGTTTTGGTTCTAGTTTTGCAAAACTTGACTGGTTTTTTTTTTTTTTTACCAAATTACAGTACCCTATGTGGGAAAAACCCTCTAAATGAGCAGGACAATGCTGAAACACTATAATAAGGACATGCTTAAGTATAACATAATAAAACAATTAGGAACTCCACCGTAGAGATGGAAACTTGACCAGGTGTTCTGATTGTAAATCCTTTTCTGGTTTGGGTTCTTAAAATCTTAAGGGTTTTGGCTTTGTACTTGGTTTTGGAATGTAAGGTTCTGGTAGGTCCTGATTTCACACACCGGGTTTTGCCCATCTCTACTCCTTAACCCCAACTAACTGCTCCTCGTGTTCTCTGTAAAGCCTTACTTCATCACAGACAAGGAAGGTGAAACAGGGTTGACGTAATGTAGTTTGATACTGTACATTAACCTTCAGGTGCATGTTCAAAATTCCTCCTACGACCCTTTTCAATATGGTGAGAAGTTAGGTAACACAATAATGCAGGGAGCAGTTTTACCATATTGAATAGGGGCCTTAGGGCTACATTAGGCTTTAAAAATAACCCTGTACAACAACAAAGGTCACACCGCACACTGTAAATGTGAATGAAAGTATATGAGATTTGTGGTTGTGCCTGATTGCCAGAGAATGGCAATGGATGCTACCTATGTACCAGAGATACTGTTATATTATGTAGAGGATCAGCTGATGTGATCACCTGAGCTTCTAAAGAAAGCATATTTGTTGGTGCACACCTGAGCTATTAAAACTTACCATTTAATACATCTTGAAATAATAAATAGCTACACATGCTGATGAATGTGTAGCTATTTAGTATTTCAACATTTAATAAATGCTAAGTTTAAATAGCCATGGTGTGCACCAACAAATATGCTTTCTTTAGAAGTTCAGGTGATCACATCAGCTGATTCAAATATAACCCCCATTAGTGTGAGCATGGTGGG
Organism: Ascaphus truei; assembly: GCF_040206685.1. Lineage (NCBI taxonomy): Eukaryota > Metazoa > Chordata > Amphibia > Anura > Ascaphidae > Ascaphus > Ascaphus truei. The sequence goes on along the minus strand of NC_134488.1, from coordinate 122,204,857 downwards.
GTTAGGGGTAGAAAAGAAAGTAAATTGCTCTTTTTTGTCAAGTACTATATAAGGTTCTTATGCAAAAATTGTGTGGATTGTAACTGAAGAGCATCACCTTCACCAAATTGTAAATCAGGGCCGCCGACAGAGGGGGAGAGCCATGTCCCAGGCTGTGGGGAGCCCGGCTGGCGCTGGAAGTTGGGAACGTCTTTGCCCGGCTGCTGCTCCTCTTGTTGCTGCCGGGCTCCGGCCCTCCCTAGCTGCAGGCCTGCCTGCCTCTCCATCGCTCTCTTTGATGCCGATGCTCGCCAGGTCTCTCTGACATCAGTGCGTGCCAGAAGCTGGGCGAAGCTTCCGGCACACACCGAGGTCAGAGAGGCAGAGAGAGTGAGGGAGAGGTAGACAGGCCTGTAGCTGGAGAGAGCGGAGGCCCGGTTGAAGCGAGAGGACCAGCAGAGGTCGGGCCAAGCTGTTTCTGCTGGGTGCCGGGCCCCAGCTGCGGGTCTCCATCACTGTCCTGCGCAGGGTCTCTATCTGATGTCGGTACGCTCACATGAGGGAGAGAGTCTCGAACTGCTTGGGAGATGGGTAAGCCTGGCAGGAAGCCAGCAGCAGCTGTGGGCGAGCCTGGATACCAGAGGCCTGAAACTATTCCAAGAAAGTTATGTATTTGGGGGGGGGGGGGGGAGGGTTGTATGTATTTTGAGGGTGGGAGAGGTTGTTTCAATGTGTTTGGGGAGTGTTCTTTTGAAGTGAAACTTCCTTAGTGGCACCTCATTCGAACTGGGGCAAAAATGGATTGTGGAGACAGAAATGAAACGGATGTGACGTCAGTGCTGGCAGTTGAGGCCGGGCTGTGTTCTGGCTCAGCCCGACCCCAACACTGACATCACACCCGCTCCACAAATCAGATGCGGCGGCGGCGATAGCCGCCAGCGCCGCTCCTAACGGCCGCTGCTACCCCCACATGGCTGATGACATATGCGGCGGTGCCGCTCCTAACGGCCGCCATTCCCCCCGCACATCCGCTGCCAAGCCGCGCATGCTCAGTAATCATGGGGACTGGAGGAAAGCCACGCATGCGCAGAAGCAGTTGGCAGCGGCGCTGTTCCCCGCCCGCTGCCACGGCTGTTGACATGTGTTGCCGTTCCCCGTCTGCTGCCCGGGACAGCAGAGACCGCCCGACTGGGACAGCCCCCCCCCACCCTTTCCTAACCTGAATGGGACCTCCCTCCCAGCCCACACATGGGCCCGCCTAACTTCCACTACCGCTGCCATGCCGCGCATGCGCAGAAGCGGCTGGCAGCGGCGCCATTCAGCCCTCCAGTGACGCGGGCGTTTACGGGCCCCCCAGGAAGCGGTGGTACAAAAACCCGGGCGCAACCCGCGCGGACCCCCCCCCCCGGACCCCCCACACACTGACGGACCCCCCCACACACTGACTGACCCCCCCCAGACCCCCCCCACACACTGACAGACCCCCCCAGACCCCCACACACACTGACTGACCCCCACACACACTGACTGAAGCCCCCAGACCCCCACACACACTGACTGACCCCCCCAGACCCCCACACATACTGACTGACCCCCCCAGACCCCCACACACACTGACTGACCCCCCCAGACCCCCAAACACACTGACTGACCACCCCAGACCCCCACACACACTGACTGACCCCCCCAGACCCCCACACACACTGAATGATCACCCCAGACCCCCACACACACTGACTGACCCCCCAGAGACCCACACACACTGACTGACCCCCCAGAGACCCACACACACTGACTGACCCCCCCAGACCCCCACACACACTGACTGAACCCCCCAGACCCCCACACACACTGACAGACCCCCACACACACTGACTGACCCCCCCCAGACCCCCCACACACTGACAGACCCCCCCAGACGCCCACACACACTGACTGACCCCCCCAGACCCCCACACACACTGACTGACCCCCCCAGACCCCCACACACACTGACTGACCCCCCCAGACCCCCACACATACTGACTGACCACCCCAGACCCCCACACACACTGACTGACCCCCCAGAGACCCACACACACTGACTGACCCCCCCAGACCCCCACACACACTGACTGACCCCCCCAGACCCCCACACACACTGACTGACCCCCCCAGACCCCCAAACACACTGACTGACCACCCCAGACCCCCACACACACTGACTGACCCCCCAGAGACCCACACACACTGACTGAACCCCCCAGACCCCCACACACACTGACTGACACCCCCAGACCCCCACACACACTGACAGACCCCCCCACACACTGACTGACCCCCCCGGACCCCCCACACACTGACAGACACCCACACACACTGACTGACCCCCCCAGACCCCCACACACACTGACTGACCCCCCCAGACCCCCACACACACTGACTGACCCCCCCAGACCCCCACACATACTGACTGACCACCCCAGACCCCCACACACACTGACTGACCCCCCAGAGACCCACACACACTGACTGACCCCCCCAGACCCCCACACACACTGACTGACCCCCCCAGAACCCCACACACACTGACTGAACACCCCAGACCCCCACACACACTGACTGACCCCCCAGAGACCCACACACACTGACTGACCCCCCAGAGACCCACACACACTGACTGAACCCTCCAGACCCCCACACACACTGACTGACCCCCCCAGACCCCCACACACACTGACTGAACCCCCCAGACCCCCACACACACTGACAGACCCCCACACACACTGACTGACCCCCCCGGACCCCCCCACACACTGACAGACCCCCCCAGACCCCCACACACACTGACTGACCCCCCAGACCCCCACACACACTGACTGACCCCCCCAGACCCCCACACACACTGACTGACCCCCCCAGACCCCCACACATACTGACTGACCACCCCAGACCCCCACACACACTGACTGACCCCCCAGAGACCCACACACACTGACTGACCCCCCCAGACCCCCACACACACTGACTGACCCCCCCAGACCCCCACACACACTGACTGACCCCCCAGACCCCCAAACACACTGACTGACCACCCCAGACCCCCACACACACTGACTGACCCCCCAGAGACCCACACACACTGACTGAACCCCCCAGACCCCCACACACACTGACTGACACCCCCAGACCCCCACACACACTGACAGACCCCCACACACACTGACTGACCCCCCCCCGGACCCCCCCACACACTGACAGACCCCCACACACACTGACTGACCCCCCCAGACCCTCACACACACTGACTGACCCCCCCAGACCCCCACACACACTGACTGACCCCCCCAGACCCCCACACATACTGACTGACCCCCCCAGACCCCCACACACACTGACTGACCCCCCCAGACCCCCCCACACACTCACTGACCCCCCCAGACCCTCAAACACACTGACTGACCACCCCAGACCCCCACACACACTGACTCACCCCCCAAAGACCCACACACACTGACTGAACCCCCCAGACCCCCACACACACTGACTGACCACCCCAGACCCCCACACACACTGACTGACCCCCCAGAGACCCACACACACTGACTGAACCCCCCAGACCCCCACACACACTGACTGAACCCCCCAGACCCCCACACACACTGCCTGACCCCCCCAGAGCCCCACACACACTGACCCCCCCAGAGCCCCACACACACTGACTGACTCCCCCAGACCCCCACACACTGACCCCCCCAGACCCTCACACACAGTCACACGCACACTCACAGTCACACGTACACTCAGTCACACTCACAGTCACACGCACACTCAGTCACACGCACACTCAGTCACACTCACAGTCAGACGCACACTCAGTCACACTCACAGTCAGAGGCACACGCACAGTCACACGCACACGCATAGTCACACGCACAGTCAAATGCACACGCTCAGTCACACGCACACGCTCAGTCACACGCACACTCTCAGTCACACGCACACTCTCAGTCACACGCACACTCTCAGTCACACGCACACTCTCAGTCACACGCACACTCTCAGTCACACGCACACTCTCAGTCACACGCACACTCTCAGTCACACGCACACTCTCAGTCACACGCACACTCTCAGTCACACGCACACTCTCAGTCACACGCACACTCTCAGTCACACGCACACTCTCAGTCACACGCACACTCTCAGTCACACGCACACTCTCAGTCACACGCACACTCTCAGTCACACGCACACTCTCAGTCACACGCACACTCTCAGTCACACGCACACTCTCAGTCACACGCACACTCTCAGTCACACGCACACTGTCACACGCGGAATTCACACTTAGTGCAAATAGCTAATACAGGGGATGTGTGCCGAGCACGCGCATTCTAAGTCAAATTTATTTGCGTTTTGTCATTGAGATTGTTTTTTGATTTTTAATTAAAACATCACCAACACCAACACAAATACAATTTCTGTGACAAAAGTCAAAGAAGTTTCACTTACTATGCGCGTGCACAGCACACGCAGCTTTTTTTTTTTAATTGTATTTGAGTGGTGGGGGGAGTTTGTGTGTATTTGGGGAGTGGGAGGATTTGTATGTATTTGGGGGAGTGGGGTAATTATTGTGCGGCATTGTGTTGGGTGTGTGTGTGGCCAGGGGGTGGAGGGAATGAGTTTGAGGGGGGATTGAAGAAGCGGGATTGAGTGGGGGGGGGGGGGGGAGAGTGAGGAGAGAGGGATGTAAGAGAGGGAGTGAGGAAGAGAGAGAGGGGAGGGGGAGAGTGTGAGGAAAAGAGGAGGTAAGAGTGAGACGGGGGAGAGAAATACATGGGAAGAGGGAGGAAATAGAGTAGGAGGGCTCACGAGGTGTGAAATGGGGGGCTCGCAAGACCTCCGACATGGGGGGGAGGGGCGGCCGACACAGAGGGGGGCCCTGTCAAAACTGTAGTCTGTTGGCGGCCCTGCTGTAAGTATTCAATCCTTGTCACTTAACCCTTTATTGCAAAGCTTTGCATTCTACTGTGGCAGTCAAAGGGTTAATATAGCCATGTTCCATATCCTTTTGTAACCGGTTATACAACAAAATATAAACATAGAAAATAAATGAATTAGCTTTATTTTATTTATTTATAAAAATGTTTTACCAGGAAGTAATACATTGAGTAATACATTTCAAGTATGTCCTGGGCATAGAGTTAAAATGAGAAATAATATATGGTTACAAATACAGTTACACAAGTGAACACCTTCCAAATAACTTAGGGAGATGTGCTGAGGTACCGTGGGAGATATGGTAATGTATATGCTGTTAGAAGATAGTGATGCATAGGTAGCCATCAGATGGTTTAGCTCAACCTGCTAGAGCTGCTGCCAAGAAAAGCAGTGGTTGTGGGTACTTGTTCTTTTGGGTCTGACACCAGTACACCTTTCCAGTCAATAGATGTTTAGGCTTCCCAACTCAATATAGTTCTTATGAAAATTCTTCTATTAAGTGTGAGATGTGATGCATTTAAATATACAGTATGTTGCATAGTCATTAGAATATTTCCCAGAGTACCTCAGGTGTTCTCCTTTTTCTGCACAGGCATTTCTCCCTAAATTATTCAGAGGGCGGTTTGAGGGGATGCACGTACGCCTGCGCGCTACTAAAATCAAACTTCTTCTGAGCAGATTAGATTCAATAATAGATTCAAATGAATTAATTCAGATTTATTTAGTACCTAATCCACAGGCGGATTTTGGTTTGTGAAATGGGTTTAGGTAAAACAATCCGCACTTTTCCACGGATTGGATTCAGACAGGTTTGCCCATCTCTATTCAGCACCCGCAAGAACTACAGTACTTTTTGTGTTATCATTTCTGATGTGCAGATACAGTACATCCCGTTCCAAGCTGAATCCATTGGAAAGAGAAGAGCATTGTGTGTGCAGTGTCAGATCTGTAACAGAGCTGTGTGTGCAAGAGGATCAGGGCTGTAACGTCAAAGGGTAATAATACTGGGAAACATACAAGTGCAGTATTAAAACTGCCTGTGTGTATGGTACAGACTGTACTGGAATAGCAGCATTGTAATTACATTATCAGAAGAGCAAACAAAATACAATGCTTACACTTATTTGTAGGAATGTGCAAACTTGGCGTTTCTCTGTTCAACAAATATTTACACAGTTTTTTTAAAATTTTCCAATTTTGTAAAAAATGCACAAAATTTAGTTTTTTTTCATATTTGGTGAAAATGTCAATCTTTTGAAATTTTCACAAACATTTACTGTACGTAAATAGAATAAATAACAAGTTCACATGACTAGTATGACCTGCATTGATCATGTGATCCCTCCCCCCCCAGCCACATTTTTGGGCCGATCTTTGCTATTTTCTTTGCATACAAACTGCACATTTCGAAGAGTTTGCGGAATGTTGAGAAACATTGGCCATCTCTACTTGTTAGGGCAGATGATTATACGTGACAAGATAAAAATTCTGTGAGACAGCTATGCACAGAACTTTGCAAACTTCCCCCTTTCAGGTTGAACTAAAATGTTTGCTTTTTATCCAAAAATTAGCAACATGTTCACTTAACACTAAAAGTCACCTGGCATTGCATGTTCGTTTCATTTAGATTACTTTCGCTTTCGAAGTTTAATCGAACATTATGAAAAACAAAATGGTCAATGTTGTGCGGCTGCTATTTCACCACTTTCAAAAAGCAAAATAGAGAATTGTGAACTACAGCAGTTGGGCCATTTCACTAGAACTGTTGGCACCAAAAGTTTAATTCACATTAGGAAGCTTCTTCGAAAGTTTGATCGAAAGCATCGTCAGATTCACACTTCTCATGTCATGCACAGAACCAGCGTGCTAAGGGTTAATGTCTGCATTTGCTACTGCTATGTGTTTCATCAGGCCCACTCACTGGAAACTTAAAGACCCAGGGGAAGAAAATGGCGGTGTAGGAAGTAGAAACGGATGCTGGATTACGATTTCCAAAGTATTTAATGAACTAAAGCAACATGAGTTGAAAGACAAAAATCATCTTAAGAGGAACTGTGATGCGTTTCGTGCATCTTCTGCATTTTGTCAAATTTAACGCGTCAGAGTTCCTCCTAAGATGATTTTTGTCTTTTTACTGATGTTGCTATAGTTCATTAAATCTTTTGAAAATCGCAATCCAGCATCCGTTTCTACTTCCTACTTCCGGAACAGGAACCTGTTGGCACGCAGTGCACCGCCATTTTCTTCCCCGTCGGGGGAGTCTTCACTCTGTCACACATACTGGGCTGAGAGCACGCTGGAAGCAGATGGACCACATATGAAGAGGTCGTGAGTACTATGCATATTAAGGACTTGATACATTTAATGGTCTAGCTATAAGGGTAGTTGTATAGATATTACTGGGACAGGGGTCAGGTTTCCTTTTATTATATAGGTTCCCTTGACATCCCTTTGTGTCTCTTTCATTCATTTACACCCCTTTCAGTGAACATTAATGACCTGAGTTCAGTAGTACTCAGTTTCATAGATCTGGACATTCCAACATATGTGCTTTTACAGGAGGAGAATTACTGAAGAAATTGTTATACAGTTTTTTTCATACCAATTTGGAAGTATATAATATAACATTGAGCACTGGTGGAGAAGGTTTTCCTTTTCCATTTTTTCTTTACTATATCTGGGTCGCCACTAATTCAGACAACCTTTGGTGGCAGCTGAAGGGCAGCCAAAGGGTTTGAGCCATTTGCTGCTGTCCGCTGATGTTTGGTAATGTTACAGCTGCTCTATTACACTCTGAAACTCACCAGCCCTCTCATCCCCTGTACCCACTGTTTCACCATACCCGGCTTTATAGATTGTAAGCTCTTTGAGGCAGGGCTTCTTCTAACAACACATTGCAGGCCTATCCTACCTTTCCCAATACAATGTGAATCCTGTCTGTAAATATTATATATGCCCTTAAAAATATCTCTAACTGGCCATGAAATGTCTGTAAATTGAATGTATAGCATCTGTTCATTTAATGTAACCATGTACAGTATTGTCATCATAACTCCGTGCCCAGGACATACTTCAAAACTAGAGTTAACTCCCAGTGCATTACTTCCTGGTAAAACATTTGATAAATAAATAAATGTTCCCCATTATTTTTGTGCATCAATAATTCAGAATAAACCTATAATAGAGAAGGACTGAGTTTGGGAAGCTTGCGCAAGTAAACTAGAATACCACATTTCTTACATTCAATGAAGGTGCTACAGTATGGAAACATTTTTCACTAACCCACTGTGTCATTAATAGAATCATATCCGTTGTCAGTGTCCAAAACTTTATTTCTGGCCACCAAAAGAACAGACATTACTGAATGATGTTATTCATGTCTTGCTATACTATTCAGTATTTTAAAAACATCTTATAGGCAGCAGCACCAGCCTCACCATACGGAAGGTACAATGTATTTCTGTGTTAGAAGATAGTCATTATGGAAGATTATAGGTTAAACGGTTAAAAATTCCGAGCATTGTTGAAATCCCTGCTCTCTAATTGATCAAAATTCCTGGCATTAATAGACAGCTGAATGACAGAATGCCAATCATTCTTGGCATCTTGCCAAATTAGAGATCAGGGATTTCTTGGCTTACCTTGCTGGTTTGGCTGAAACATCCATCTGTGAGAGGGAGCTAAATATCATCCGGGGGGATGGGAGGAGAGATCAGGGGGTGACCTTCCATCCCCCCTGCTCCTTTGCTCCTCCAGACACCCTAAAGGAATGGGTGTGAAGTCCAGAGGTGGGTTGGATTGGAGGAGCAAAGAAGAGTGGGGATGGGAGAAGAGATCTGGAGGAGCAGTTGGAAAATCTAGAGGTGGGTTGGGTAGAAGAAGCAATGGAGCAGGGGGATCGATGGCCCATAAAGATTTTTTTATTATTATAAAAAAAAAAAAAAATATAACCAATGATAGTAATGATCCTCTCAGGATAGGGCACTATCTGGCCATGATTGCCCGTTTGGATTAAAGGGCCGAGATGAACTCTTCCACCCTGGACCTTATAGGAAAGGTAATGTCCTTTCCCTCTGGGATTACTTTAATAAAGTTAGGCGTTTGAAACAGAGTTACAACCATGCTTATGTCAATATACACAGAAACCTACTGTGGAGGTTGCAATGTATTACAGATCTGGGTGACACTGAATAGGTGAAGGGTTAAATATACTGTCTGATATTAAAAGATAAATAGTAATAGTACTCACCACATAGGAACGCCAGAAAGGCCCACAGCTGCAGGAGTGTTACTCTACCCATGGCTGCAGAGAAAGGAAAAAGTAGGAAGGATAGAAGAGTGTTACAATTTGCAGCATAGTAAGAAAAAGTTGTGTCATATCTCTCAATATATTGACAAACATTCGGTTGTTACATTTTTAGAGATAGTTTCTGTTGGAATTTATGACGACAAATGTTGGGTGTAACTTGGCTATCTTGTCTTTTAAGAAGGTAATCAGTGCAACTAATGTAAAAGTATGAACCTAGCTTATAAAAGTGAGTACTGTTGAGGGTTATGACAGACCTGCTGTGTGTAGTATGATCCTACATGATATAATGAGTGGCTCAGTGAGGAAAGACACCAACTCTGTAAACACTGACAGTTTGAATTATGATCCTGGTTCAACTCCCGGTGTCAGCTCCTTGTGACATTGGGCAAGTCACTTTATCCCCCTCAAGCACCAAAAACATAGATTGTATCTCTAAAAATTAATTATTATTATACAATAAGAACAACACACGTAATTTATCTACCACTGCATATATATCTTCGACCAGACCCAAAATAATGATATATATATATATATATATATATATATATAGTAACGCAGAGACAGTCAGCACACTGGTGTACAACATAAGGCAGATGCTGGTCCCATAGGAGAACACACAGTATAGTTGATAGTCCAAGAACCGGTAAAAGAGACAGCATACAGCAAGGAGTAATCCAAAAGGTAATTGTATTCAAAAAACAAACAGTTACACGAAAGCCAACGTTTCTGTCCCACAGGGAGACCTTCCTCAGGGCCGTGAGGAAGGTCTCCCTGTGGGACCGAAACGTTGGCTTTCGTGTAACTGTTTGTTTTTGGAATACAATTACCTTTTGGATTACTCCTTGCTGCATGCTGTGTCCTTTACCGGTTCTTGGTCTGGCAACTATAATATATATATAGATATATATATCTATATATATATATAGATATATATATATATATAAAATCATTATTTTGGGTCTGGTTGATAATGATATTATATTATATATATATAAAATCATTATTTTGGGTCTGGTCGAAGATATATATGAAGTGGTTGATAAATTACGTATATATATATATATGTATAAGCTGATACATTTTGAGACTCCAAGGGTAATATTTATAGGAGGGTGATACAGTACTTGTCATAATAAGGATGACACTATATATATATATTACCCTTGGAGTCTCAAAATGTATCAGCTTCTTCAAAAATTATTTGTCTTTCAAAAACTTTTCTGCTGTATACCTTTCTAAAAATCCCTTTGTTATATACCTTTAGGGATTGTAGCAGCTACAAAGATCTTCGATTAAAAAAAAACAACTACATTCTGTGATAACTTTAAAGTAGCTATAATACATTTCCACCCTTGTTTGTGTTCTTTTTTTTCTTATTTGTATATGTAAAGCATGTGGCAATGTATCATTCTACATTCATACCTAAGCTGGCAATCGTTTGGTGCTCCTGCTATAATTTTGTAAAAATCCTGATTATTCTCCTAACATAATGGCTGCTTCAGTCATTGTCACTCAGCAGCTACAATGTATCCTTATATTACTACTGTAACATTATCTGTTACCGTTTGCAACTCAAACTGCTGGGAACATTGGCAACAAATTTTCCCAAACAGGAAATTGTTGCAAAAATCTTGCACTGCTTGGGAGGTGGGCTACAACTTGCTATAGAGATCAAATGATGCTTTAGAGCTCGTTAAAATAGCATTAAGAGTTGAATAAAACTATATAAGATTTCACATGTTTTCCTGCGTTAAAAGAACACAAGCCCTTATCAGACGATCTCCTCCCAGACCTGTGATGCAGATATGACCTACCTGCTGGCTGCCCCAGGATATCTTTCAGCAGCATGTTCTGGGCTTTATATATTCTCTACTTGAGGCTCAGTAGCCAATGAAGAAGGATACACCTACCAAGGAAACAGGTGTAGCAATATGTACACGCAGTGCAAGTGTGAGTTACACAGAGGAGGGAGGTGTGGTGAAGTTATATAACAGTGAAGAGAGGAAGACTGGAAAAAAGGAGCAAGTAAAAGCAAAAAGATAAAATAAAAAGAAGGAAATAGGAAAAAAGTAGAAATATAATAAATAAATAATAATAATTTGAGGAACGTGAAAAAAGGCAAAAAATTAAGTGAAAAAGAAAGAGACGGGCATGAGAAAAGAAGAGTGGCATTGGTATGGTGGGCTTGGCACATACAATATTCTGTCAATCCCAGTGTGTGTACACAGAACTGACTGGGCTTTGGTTCTGTAAACTTGTTCTTGACATAGTAACAATTTATATGAATGGTTTAGTCTGAAAGGTTATTTTAAGTGTAAATTCCCCTGCTTGTCCCCTGTGCCTTGCTGGCCATGACCAATTGTCCAATTCCGACCATTGATGCCAGACATTAAAAGCCTATCTATACTATACTAGGCATTAAAAGGCCCCAAAAGATCTACAGTGGGCTGTGGAGTTACCTACAGTACTGCAGTGGTACTGCTAACATCATATATCATATTAACTTCTTAAAATGTAATTGTAAACTACAGGGAATTGAATAATTGCACCTTTACTTTAACTATGGGGACAGCTGCCCATATACATTGACAGTATGAGGCAAGTAGCACTGTAGCACTGTAGCACTGTAGCGCTTGAACACGCTTTCACTATGGACAAAGCCTAACAGTCACAGAGCAGCATACTGTATGGGAATAGGAAAACAGGACTGGATCATTACCACATACATTAGTTGAGCTGACTCCTAAAATTAGAAAGCTCCTAAGTAGGGAGATGTTTTACATCTTCCAGCTCCATAACTGGTCAAAAATGCAAAAGATTTATCAATGACAAAACTCATCTTTTTATTTTAGTACTCATTTTTTATGCATTATCTGAGACAAGGTGGAAGTAGGTGTGTGAGAGTGGCACTATGCTGCGTATAAAGAATAAATTAACAATATTTCCTCCTGATGCTCTGTTGACCCCGGCGTCTCAAAGCTGGATCCACTTATATTATACACGTATGTCTGAAGAAATGACAGGATTGTCCAGAAACGTCGCTGTTTGGTTACCTGCTCTGATGTACTAATACAACAGAAGTTTTTTTTTAACTCTATCCAAGGCTCCTGTGTGCTTCCTCCATTCCTAGTACTTATCCATATTATCTGTGACTAGGAGACTTTGATCCATGATCACTCCCTGATTATTTAACTGAATCACTGAGATACCTTCAATGTCTCTGCCCCCTGTGATACCAGCTTTGTCCTCCCCGGCAGGAGTAATATTTGCTAGTGATCACGCTACTATCCTTATGGATGTCTGACGAATTGAATGTAGGCTTGTGATCTCTGCAGCTATGGAACTCAGGACCAGCAGATATATTATTGATAATAGTGAACTATCCCCAAACTGAATAGCCCCAAAGAGGAGTGACCCATGGTACACTAACCATTACAATTAATCTCACAAAATAATTGAGCCCCAGCCTGGCAAGTCAACGCCACCAAATTGTGACAAATTACAAACAGCTTTAAGAAAATTACACATATTATTTTCAACCTATAATTCTCATTTGTTTTAAAAAAATAATAATACTTATACTCATACAAATGTATATAGTTATATGCAGAAGAGTAACAATAGAGAACACAAAATAGGGATGGGGGTGAGAGGGAGGGACTTTGTCACTGGAAGGCCACTAGATAGGAGATCTTCCCCATGTGACAACTCCCCTGTAAGCAGGACCGTCGACAGGGGTGAAGAGCCGGTACAGGAGGTGGTGCCGCCTGGCTGACTCTGGCAGTCAAATCCAAGATCTAGTGGGCTACCCACGCCACGTCCATTGCTGTGCTCCCCGTCCCAGATGAAATGGGCTCCATGCTCTTCCCACATCCTCTTCCCCCATCCCTGCGCAACAAACACTGCTCCGCTCCCTCTCTTACCCGTGGGCCCTGGTAAAGATGTCAGTCCATGCCTTCGGAGACCTTATGGGCGGTCTTCCTATAAGGTGTTGCCTGAGTATACTCCCCCAATAAAAATTAACCCTTAGCCAACCTTGTTAACTAGTGGAGTGAGGGGACATGTCCACCTGGTCATACTGCATCAGCCTTATTGCCGGTGTTTCCACCATATTTGCCATGAATATTTATGGAAAAAATATTATGCCAGGTGCATAAATTAAAATTAACAGAGATTTAGACTGAGGTGTATTTCATGTCTTGGCATCAATGAATGGTATAAAATACTTTATTTTAGGTAAAATATCACCTGCACCCATTGGCTGTATCTTAGAGCCTTCCACTGTGTAAGCGATCATCAGGTTCACGGAAATTCTCACTACTTCTGTTGAGTGTGTACAGTATATTAGTATACACAAATAAATATATTTAAAAAATGACCCTACTGTGTCTTAACGGCTATTATCAAACCAGGAAAATGACTAATTTCAGATAAATTTGCTAATCATTTTACCGGGGATTTTTTATTTAACTCTCTTAGCTGCAAAAACAGCCTCAGATTTATAACAGACAGTAAAATCCAGAGCATCTTTTATCTTCGCTTTTAGTAGGTTAATATTAGGGAGCTTAAAGCTCACACATTAAAGCCTCAATTAAGAAAGCTAGATAGACGTGAGAAACAGCAACTAGATGGCTCCAGATTATCAGCCATCTGCAGAGCCAGTCTTGTTTTGCAGGTTTGATTCTTAAATCAGCTAATTTCTGTTAACCACCCCCAGGCCAAATCAATTAGAATGAAGAGATATAAAGCCAAGGAATGGATGAGTCTCTTCCTGGTATCACAAGCTGCATTGTTGTAAATTAGTTTCTTGTTAACTCCTACGTCATGGCAGAGGCTAGTGCAACATGTTGCTGAAAACAGTAAAAATTACATTATAAGCCCCTATTGTACCAAAGACATACAGTTAATGTTATGTCATGTGAATTTCTTAGTAGAAACAATGCTTTCTCCTTAACTTAATGATTTTATCAAATACAAAAAAGCAGCGGCACTCCTCCAGAGATATATAATAGTAAATATGTGTGTGCTATGCACACGTAGGCCTCGGACATGGTGCAGCAGCCTGTGCGGACGCGTCCGCACACTGAGCGAACAGACTGCCTTAAGGCAGGGTTCATGTCCATGCGGCGTGCGGAAGTGGGTGGGGGCGCGCGTTGCGCAAGAACTCAGTTGAAACTGTTTTCTTGGCGCGACAGGCCGGTCACGTGAGTGGTTCGCCCAATGAGGGTGAACCATCTCTGTGATGTCACTGGCACGCCCCTAGACACGCCCATGGACGGCGCGCATACCATGGCCTTTCCCTCAGCCTCCGCGTGCCTCCGAACGCCTGAAATTACCATGTCCGCAGCCTTACATGCGTGCGCTCTATTCATTTCTTCAGACATTTGATTTGGGTGATGTATGATTATATATACATGTATCCTAGTGGCAAAAATAGCAGGCTCTGCTACAGGTGAATGGAAAAAAAAAAGGGGGTATTTAATCCATAGCCACAGCCAGGTATCGTTTCGGTCTCATCTCAGGGCCCCTTCATCAGGGAGGTGAATCAGGGAGGCCCTGAGATGGCTCCCAAATATTGGATAGCTGTGGATATGCATTAAATACCCTTTTTTATAACTTACCCACCGTGCTGTTTCTCCTTTCCTGGCCTTTTGATTTTAGTGAATATCTTTTTTGTATGTATGTATGTCTTTATTTGTATAGCGCCATAAAATGTACATAGCGCTTCACAGTAGTAATACATGTCATATAAATAACATAATATAAATAACAGATCATGGGAATAAGTGCTTCAGACATACTGTAAAAGTAACATTAAGGAAGGAGTCCCTATATTTTTTATATACTTCAGTATTTATGATGCGTGCAATTGTGAGCTAATTTGTTTTGGTTTATATGGTGTGTTTTCCCTTTCCTTTTATATATATATATATATATATATATATATATATATATATATATATATATAGTAACGCAGAGACAGTCAGCACACTGGTGTACAACATACGGCAGATGCTGGTCCCATAGGAGAACACACAGTATAGTTACCAGTCCAAGAACCGATAAAAGAGACAGCATACAGCAAGGAGTAATCCAAAATGTAATTGTATTAAAAAAAACAAACAGTTACACGAAGCCAACATTTCGGTCCCACAGGGAGACCTTCTTCAGGGCCATGCACGTTGGCTTTCGTGTAACTGTTTGCTTTTTGAATACGATTACCTTTTGGATTACTCCTTGTTTTATGCTGTCTGTTTTACCGGTTCTTGGACTGGCAACTATACTATATATATATATATATATAGTGCAGAATATATAAGTTCTTCAGTATTAGGTGATACCTTTTTTATTGGACTAACAATTTATGTCATAGGACAAGTCCTATGACATAAATTGTTAGTCCAATAAAAAAGGTATCACCTAATACTGAAGAACTCATTTATTCTGCACTATCGCAACTGGACTAACACGGCTACTTTCTGCTTTATATATATATATATATATATACACATATATATATATACATATATATACATAACAAACATCACAGCTTGCACTCAATGTACTGGTTCATATAGATAGGTGCTAGTCTCAAATAATAGAAAAACAACATTACCATTCTCTCGTCCGGTAAAGAAAGACTGCACTCGGTTCAGTAATCATGAAAACTGTATTGGGCATCTGAATAGAAAAGATAAGTCACCCAATCCGACGTTTCGGTCCTGGAATAGGGTGACTTATCTTTTTTCTATTCAGATGCCCAATACAGTTTTTCATGATTACTGAACCGAGTGCAGTCTTTCTTTACCGGACGAGAGAATGGTAATGTTGTTTCATATATATATAGAACGGAAAACATTTGAACTCAGAATGATAAGACTCTTTGACACCAAAACCAAAGGACTTAATGCGGACATGGGTTTTCTCACACCCTATCAAAATTGTTTGTAATTATCCTGCTTGCCTCAATTCTTATCCACACTTTCTCTCCCCCCCAGCATCCCTTTCCCTCCCCACCTTTCTTTGACACTGTCCTCTGGCTTCAAACACTTAACACCCTACCTTATCTACAGTAAATATCTGTTGTTTTTTTCCCCTCTCTCTACACTGCTTTAGCCATTGAATCCTTTGTATATCAGTATTGCTTGACCTGAAGAAGAGAGGAGAACTCTCGAAAGCTTGTCCTATGACATAAATTGTTAGTCCAATAAAAAAGGTATCACCTAATACTGAAGAACTCATTTATTCTGCACTATCGCAACTGGACTAACACGGCTATTTTCTGCTTTATTCATATATATATATGTATATATATATGTGTATATATATATATATATATATATACACACACACACACACACAAATGCACGCCCAGTAACTGGACAGAAGAAGACAAATTATAGAAGACAAGATTAATGGCACATCCTGGGCAACAACATTTTTCTCCACTCAGTACTGCAAAAGTCCGTCACACCCCTCCCTTCTTCCCTTAACCTGCACACAAATATTTGAGAAGCTATGTGCCTAGAGACTTTTCACAAAATACAGAGCAAGATTAACCCTTCCATTCCTCCCCGAGGGAGCAAAATCTCAGTTTTGATGCCACCTTGTGGATTCGGTGACGGTAAAGCACTGTGTAAGTGGAGTTACCCAAGAACTGTACCTTTATTTTACAGGAATGACAGTGACTGAGGTACAGATATTTAAAGAGGAACAAGTCCAGTTTAAAACCCAGTGACAGCTTCTCATGTTGTTTGTGAGATATTTCTCGCTGTGGCATTTATTTACTATCTCAAAAAGTAAATTCTTAGAAGCTTGTCATAAATAGGCCTCGTACACTGAGCTCTTTGGAGCAGAGATTCCTGTATGTGAAGCTGTACAACTGAAAATAATTAGCTCTCAAGGGGTAATTAATTAAAATTCAATTGTGGGGGAAACTCTGACTTAAGTCAATGGGAGTTTCCATGCCATAGTGCCTTGATCGGCACTATCAATGTTGAATGACTAACCCCCTAATTTGGTGAAATGATTCAATTATGAAATAGCTGCTTTCAACACTTTTGTGTTTGGACCCAAAGCTGTTAAGCATGTCAAACAATTGCAACAATGCAGGACATAGTTCCTTTGCTCAAAGTTTAGCTCATGAATGTTGGTAACATTTTCTTACAAAGTCATCTCTCAAAATCACTTGTCAGATACAGGTCTTGTCTGATTTGTGTCTACAACCATCTAACTCTGTAATGTTTTTGAGTTGTCATGGAAATAAGGAAAAGCAGAGATTTAGTCATCGCTATGTGAGCTTCCATGCATAGGCTAAATGTTATAGTGTGCAAAAAGACTGTCATTCTTTGGCATGGGGGGATCAGTGTCGAAGTATATTTTGCATACATACAGTACTGCAACATTCAAGTAAAACTCAATGGAGCTGGTTGGGAAGATGTTACATGAGTTCTTGCACTTTATGAAAACTATACTTTTTCAGATGGATGCCACCTAAAGGCCCTTCATGAATGTGCAGAGATGACACTTTTCCATGCTGGAGAAGATATTAGTCCCATTGGTTGAATAAAGACCTAAGACCCAATAAAATTCTGCTGACACTGAGGGCTCTATTTGTCATATAATCTTGTTTGTTTTTATATCTTGTGATAAGATTGTCACTATATTTTGGCATGTGCTTGTTTTCCAATATGCCAATTCAACGTACAGTATAGTCTCCCCCTCGCCCCATCAAGTTCAACAGCTAGGCATAAAACACAGAAAGCACACTAGTAAAGTGTCGGGTAAAATAGACAGAGTTTATAGGATTCTCGCCCTGCCAAGTCATTCCAGAAATGTTGCCGGTTTACTATTTGCAATTCTTTACTAGATGCTTTCTTTATATTTTCTTTGTCTTATGCTTCTTATCTATTATCTCCATCTTCACACATGTATGTTCTCTGTGTATATTTGTATTTATATAGCGCTACCAATGTACGCAGGAAGGGCCTGTGCACCTCTGGCATTTACACTACCGCTCCTTGGAGTGGTCATTTGATCGCGGTGTCACTGATGACCCGAATGGAAGAATAGACAGTTCTCCCCTTCCTATCTCCTGCAAGCCAGATCACATTACGTGTTCCATAGGAGCACAGAACGGGACATCACCCTTGAAAATCCAGTTTAGAAACCATGACATAGCCACTAGGTCATAGGGACCCTGGAGTGCCGGACCACATGACCTGGTGGCTACATCATAAGACACTGAAAGGGTTAATCACTGGATGTCATTTTTTGCATGCTGCAGTCGTATCAAATGAATCAATGAATCAATTATCCATCCATACACCGAAATTCCCTGTAGGCACAAAAGGGTTACCTGCAGTGCTACTGTATATCGTTTTATTTGATCTGTCTTTTTAATCCTTCATTGTAACAACAAACACTTGCATTCTTAGAACAGGAACCCCCCCGAAATCTCTTCCAAGGCAAAAACCACACTTCAGACACAGAAGTACAGCACAGCACAGGACTTGACAGTGTGTTGATTCTGTACGTCCTGCTATTTGCTTATTTATATGAGAGAAAATAAGCAAATAGTGGTTTAAAATTAAAACTAATTTAGTCGGTCATAAGTCATTTTGTCTCACTTTGTAGCGTGGGCTATCTGTACTTTGCATGCGTGTGTCAATATGACGTGATAGAATAGGCTGTACAGGTAACACCTAACATGGTGTAACTGGTATTTATTTATTTATTTATAAAATATTTTACCAGGAA
This sequence comes from Ascaphus truei, assembly GCF_040206685.1. Classification (NCBI taxonomy): domain Eukaryota; kingdom Metazoa; phylum Chordata; class Amphibia; order Anura; family Ascaphidae; genus Ascaphus; species Ascaphus truei. The sequence goes on along the minus strand of NC_134488.1, from coordinate 122,185,824 downwards.
GTAATACATTGAGAGTTACCTCTCAGTTTCAAGTATGTCCTGGGCACAGAGTTAAGACAAATAGTACATGGTTACAAATACAGTTACATAAATGGACAGGGTATACATTATATACAAGACATTGCATGCACAGTTAAAGAAAATATATATTATGGGCGTATGAAACAGTTACAGACCAGATTCAAATTTGAGACAGCCTTAGATTTGAAAGAACTTAAACTGGTGGTGGATGTGAGAGTCTCTGGTAGGTTGTTCCAGTTTTGGGGTGCATGGTAGGAGACGGAGGAACGGCCGGATACTTTGTTGAGCCTTGGGAGCATGAACAGTCTTTTGGAGTCTGGTAGGAACTAGGAATACAATGAGGCCTATTCTAGTAGCTTCGATAACTTTGCTGCCATCTCGAACGGTTTGGCATGTTCCCACCGGAGAGTTTCGCATTTGTGTTATCACGGTATTCAGACAGAATCTGAAACCATTTCCACAAGTCACAAAGTCACGTGAGGTAGGAAAATGCCAATACCGCTCAGCACAGCAGCGATGTGATCTCAGCCTCTCTCAAAGTTCTCCCCCATACGCTCTTGCCGCAGTCTGTAAGCGCTGCACAGCGAGAGCAGCAAAGAGAGAACCAAAGCAACCTGCACAGTTCTCACAGGCGATCGCTGTGTTTTTATTTAAATTTTAATACTAGTGTACAGGAGCAGGGGGTCTCCGGAGCTGAATTGCATTCATTTCAGGTCCGGGGACCCCCTGCTTCCCGAGTTACAGGCCTCGGTATGAAGTGCCGGTATCTCCTATGCGTTTAAATGCCCGGTCACGTGACACAGGATATTTAAACATTGTAGGGGGATACCGGCACCCCATACTAGGGCCTGTAACTTGGGAAGCAGGTGGTCCCCGAAGCTTAAATCAATGCAGTTCAGCTCCAGTGACCCCCTGCTCCCATACACCAGTATTAAAATGTAAATAAAAACAGCTTCATTACCTTCGCGGCTAGATGCTAACGAAATGAAGGGGTTAAAACTGAGTACACTGTTTGTTGAGGGTACAGGGGGTGGATGAAGGGGGTAGTAGCCCCGGGTTGGGTGGTTAGGCCTGTCGTGAATGTTCGGGAGGAGATAACCCCTTCACTACCATAGCGATGGTAACCGCTCCCACTATAGACCTGATAGGCCTAACACACACCATTGGTGCAACTACCCCTTTCACCCAATCCCCTACCCCCAAGAAATATTAAAATACAACAACCTTACTACCCACCTCCTCTACCCCCAACAACCCCTCAACACATACAGTACATACAATAATGGGCAAAACTAATAATATCCAGATATGGATAATAGCTCATTTGCCCATTTAAAATAAAACATTTTGCAGCCAGCATAAATTAATGTTGTACTTACCGCTTCCAGGATGAAGGCCATCCAAGTCTTCCTCCTCAGCTTCCTCCCCGTCCTCCGTAGCACCAACATAACAATAAAAAACAAACTAATGGCCACTAACCCCTTAATCACCTTAGCGGTTAATAGCCCAAAAGGAGCAAAGATAAACACATTGGCAGTCAATGGGCAGCCTCAAAAAAAATACGCAATTAAAAAAAATACAATCAATGTTTTTCTTACTTTTCTTAACAATCCGATTCCGTATCCAGCAGCAACAGCAGGAACCTCTTGACACTCGACGCAATGCTCATTGCAATGCGCAATGCAATTCACAGGCGGTGAATTCTTGTTCTTTCCTTTTTCTTCTTTCTTCTTTATCTTCATCTGTATATTGTAATCCAATGGGGCGGATGTTGTCTCATCGGCTTCTAAAGTTCAAAGGGGATGGGAGAGGCCTTATATAAGGCCTGTGACGTCGCATTTGAGTGTCAAATAGTACACCTCCAATCCGATTGGCTGGTGTACCATGTGATAGGGTTATTTAAAAAAAATTTTTTTAAAGCATGTGACTTCATCTTAAAGGGAGGTATGTCACATTCTAAAAAAATGGCTGCCATCACATGGTACTAAAACCAATAGGATTGTGAGATATACCATGTGAGGCATCAGCCATATTGAGCCACTAATTGAGCCAGCTGTGCTGAAGTAGGGATATCCTGAAAACCTAGCCTGTTTGGGGCCCTCGAGGACTGGAGTTGTGCAGGGCTGCTTTACACAATGAACGCTTGTCTCCAAAGAACTCATGTTGGTCAGTTTAAAGGTATTACAACCAATAGTAATAATAATAAAAAAAATACATGTGAATCAACTCCCCATTGACTATGTAGTCACCTAAGCAGTTGTTTGGCTCATGTGTTAAACTCACGGCTAAAGATGGAAAAAGTAGGGAAAAGGGAATAAACAGGTGAGGTTACATGGAAACTGGCACAGGACATACAAGGTCTGATAAAACACAGGTAAGGGAAAGATTACTGAGGGCTTTAGGCTTTGCTAGCACTATGCAATGCTGCAAGGTGTCCGCAATAGATCAGGGGCGCTCAACTGCTTCAATAAGGAAATATTTATAGTAACTCATTGTACGTCATGTGTGATGTTTGGGGCTTAGAGTCTGAAAAAACCGTGAGAACACAAAGCTAAAAGAGGAAGATAGAAATATGGAGAGCATTAAAAAAACAAACACGAAAAACCCCAACAAGGAGAAATAGAATGTAAACCATCCCTCTGTTTGCTTTTTTAGCCTTATCCATTTTCATGTGTTTTTTTAGTATTCTTTCTTGGAAAGTTAGACAGAAATGCTTTATTTCTTTATTTTGTTTCTCGTGCAACTGAGGATTACACAAAACACACATGAAATGCTCCTTGATTGAACAATGAAACAGAATAACTTGGCTGCTTGTACAGTAGGTATCGGAATGCACACTTCTCTTGTACATTAGGTATCGGAATGCACACTTCTCTTGTACAGTAGGTATCGAATGTACACTTGTCTTGTACAGTAGGTATCGGAATGCACACTTCTCTTGTACAGTAGGTATCGGAATGCACACTTCTCTTGTACAGTAGGTATCGGAATGCACACTTCCCTTGTACAGTAGGTATCGAATGCACACTTGTCTTGTACAGTAGGTATCGAATGCACACTTGTCTTGTACAGTAGGTATCGGAATGCACATTTCTCTTGTACAGTAGGTATCGAATGCACACTTCTCTTGTACAGTAGATATCGGAATGCACACTTATCTTGTACAGTAGGTATCGGAATGCACACTTCTCTTGTACAGTAGGTATCGGAATGCACACGTCTCTTGTACAGTAGGTATCGGAATGCACACTTCTCTTGTACAGTAGGTATCGGAATGCACACTTGTCTTGTAGAGTAGGTATCGGAATGCACACTTCCCTTGTACAGTAGGTATCGGCATGCACACTTGTCTTGTAGAGTAGGTATCGGCATGCACACTTGTCTTGTAGAGTAGGTATCGGCATGCACACTCCTCTTGTACAGTAGGTATCGGCATGCACACTCCTCCTGTACAGTAGGTATCGGAATGCACACTTCTCTTGTACAGTAGGTATCGGAATGCACACTTCTCTTGTACAGTAGGTATCGGAATGCACACTTCTCTTGTACAGTAGGTATCGAATGCACACTTGTCTTGTACAGTAGGTATTGGAATGCACACTTGTCTTGTGCAGTAGGTATCGGAATGCACACTTGTCTTGTACAGTAGGTATCGGAATGCACACTTCTCTTGTACAGTAGGTATCGGCATCTACACTCCTCTTGTACAGTAGGTATCGGAATGCACACTTCTCTTGTACAGTAGGTATCGAATGCACACTTGTCTTGTACAGTAGGTATCGGCATCTACACTCCTCTTGTACAGTAGGTATCGGAATGCACACTTCTCTTGTACAGTAGGTATCGGAATGCACACTTCTCTTGTACAGTAGGTATCGGCATCTACACTCCTCTTGTACAGTAGGTATCGGAATGCACACTTCTCTTGTACAGTAGGTATCGAATGCACACTTGTCTTGTGCAGTAGGTATCGGAATGCACACTTGTCTTGTACAGTAGGTATCGGAATGCACACTTCTCTTGTACAGTAGGTATCGGAATGCATACTTGTTTTGTACAGTAGGTATCGGAATGCACACTTCTCTTGTACAGTAGGTATCGGAATGCACACTTCTCTTGTACAGTAGGTATCGGAATGCACACTTCTCTTGTACAGTAGTTATCGGAATGCACACTTCTCTTGTACAGTAGGTATCGGAATGCACACTTCTCTTGTACAGTAGGTATCGGAATGCACACTTCTCTTGTACAGTAGGTATCGGAATGTATACTTGTTTTGTACAGTAGGTATCGGAATGCACACGTCTCTTGTACAGTAGGTATCGGAATGCACACTTCTCTTGTACAGTAGGTATCGGAATGCACACTTCCCTTGTACAGTAGGTATCGGAATGCACACTTCTCTTGTACAGTAGGTATCGGAATGAAAACTTTTCTTGTACAGTAGGTATCGGAATGCACACTTCTCTTGTACAGTAGTTATCGGAATGCACACTTCTCTTGTACAGTAGGTATCGGAATGCACACTTCTCTTGTACAGTAGTTATCGGAATGCACACTTCTCTTGTACAGTAGGTATCGGAATGCACACTTCTCTTGTACAGTAGGTATCGGCATGCACACTCCTCTTGTACAGTAGGTATCGGAATGCACACTTCTCTTGTACAGTAGGTATCGGAATGCACACTTCTCTTGTACAGTAGGTATCGGAATGCACACTTCCCTTGTACAGTAGGTATCGGAATGCACACTTCTCTTGTACAGTAGGTATCGGAATGTATACTTGTTTTGTACAGTAGGTATCGGAATGCACACGTCTCTTGTACAGTAGGTATCGGAATGCACACTTCTCTTGTACAGTAGGTATCGGAATGCACACTTCCCTTGTACAGTAGGTATCGGAATGCACACTTCTCTTGTACAGTAGGTATCGGAATGAAAACTTTTCTTGTACAGTAGGTATCGGAATGCACACTTCTCTTGTACAGTAGTTATCGGAATGCACACTTCTCTTGTACAGTAGGTATCGGAATGCACACTTCTCTTGTACAGTAGTTATCGGAATGCACACTTCTCTTGTACAGTAGGTATCGGAATGCACACTTCTCTTGTACAGTAGGTATCGGCATGCACACTCCTCTTGTACAGTAGGTATCGGAATGCACACTTCTCTTGTACAGTAGGTATCGGAATGCACACTTCTCTTGTACAGTAGGTATCGGAATGCACACTTCCCTTGTACAGTAGGTATCGGAATGCACACTTCTCTTGTACAGTAGGTATCGGAATGCACACTTGTCTTTTACAATAGGTATTAGAATGCACACTTCTCTTGTACAGTAGGTATCGGAATGCACACTTGTTTTGTACAGTAGGTATCGGAATGCACACTTCTCTTGTACAGTAGGTATCGGAATGCACACTTCTCTTGTACAGTAGGTATCGGAATGCACACTTCTCTTGTACAGTAGGTATCGGAATGCACACTTCTCTTGTACAGTAGGTATCGGAATGCACACTTCTCTTGTACATTAGGTATCGGAATGCACACTTCTCTTGTACAGTAGGTATCGGAATGCACACTTCTCTTGTACAGTAGGTATCGGAATGCACACTTCTCTTGTACAGTAGGTATTGGAATGCACACTTCTCTTGTACAGTAGGTATCGGAATGCACACTTCTCTTGTACAGTAGGTATCGGAATGCACACTTCTCTTGTACAGTAGGTATCGGAATACACACTTCTCTTGTACAGTAGGTATCGGAATGCACACTTCTCTTGTACAGTAGGTATCGGAATGCACACTTCTCTTGTCTAGCAGGTATCCGACATCTCCCCACATTCCCCAAAGGAAGGATGCAAGGCAATTGCATGTTGAGAACCATGCAAAATTTGCTATTTTTCAGCCTAAATAAATGTGCAAAGTTTTTAAAGTTTGCAAGCAGTTCGCCCAGTACCAAGACAAACTCCATTCCATAGTGTAAAATATGTTTATTTTTTTTGCCAAAGAGCGCTATATCAGAGTCTGGGTGGTGTTTGAATATAAATTCGCTATTGAAATTCCCCAAATTTGCTAACACTTGGACAAGTTTGAGACAATTTCTCTAGAGTTTAGGCTAGTTCCAGCAAACGTCGCAGAACTTTTTGCCCTAAAAAGTTCGAGGAAACTTTTGCGAAATGTAGAACTTTCGGAAACGTTGAACGAAACTGCGACAAATTCAATGTCAGCAAGTGTGCACATGTCTAAATATAATGTTTCCTAGTAGCTCTATTCTTTAATCAACAAAAAAAGGTAGCGCTAATCTCAAACACCTGAAAAAGGCTAGCAGCCTGTGATATAACTCTGACACCCAGGGTCAGATATAGGAATGGAGAAAGAAAGTTTATCTATGGCGCTTGGCACCGAAATACACTAAATACAGGAAAAGGATATATACAACCAGATGGATGGTGAAATCCACTTGGGTTCCCCTCGTACTGACGATCAGTCATGCAAAAGAAATAAAAATAAAAATAACATAGTGTAATACAGTAACTAACAATAACAAGAAACACAACTAACAAATGCTGAGACAAACAGATGACTGGGATTAATAAAAGACATTTAATACAACAACTAAATAGTTAATGAAAGTATAAAACACACAATAAAAAAGTCCCATGTGCACACCAGCAATAGCTGGACTGTCCGCTTACCAGACACTGGAAGGTAAAAGGCGGTGGATAATTCAGAGAGTATCCCCTCTCGTGATGGTTACTGACAGCTCAAAGGCGTCTCGTGTAGTCAACGGGAGCTTCCGGGGGAAACCCTCCCAACTTTCCAGACCACAGACCTCCGCAGAGCAGGCGCACTGGGCTACGTCTCACAGGAACGGACGTCGTCACGTGCGCAGCAGCAGCGCAGGATCAGGAACAGCAATGACAGATGGGCGATGTCGTCAGAGCCTCGCACCGCGGGGCGGCATAGGCTACAGCCGTGGGCGGGCAAAGGCAATGCTGTGTCCATGGAGATGGTAACGGGAGTGTGGTAGGTGCTGTTAGGACAGCAGTCTTTTGCATGACTGATCGTCGGTACCAGGAGAACCCAAGTGGATTTCACCATCCATCTGGTTGTATATATCCTTTTCCTGTATTTAGTGTATTTCGGTGCCAAGCACCATAGATATAACTTTCTTTCTCTATTCTTTAATGTACATCTGATAAAAGCAAAGACTGTAACACTGGAAGCCAGGCAAAGCCACGAGGAACAAATCCAATTTATATCACTCCTTTTTATCATCTAAAAAATAGAAACTGTGGCACTTTGGATCAATAGCTGTTCAAATGTATTGTCCAATAACAATTACTCAATAATCACATGTTTTATAAGACCATGTAAATATGCTGATTTTACTTTGTCATATGATATCATTATTAATGTCATATTTTAGGCAATAGATATGGATATCCCCGCTAATGCTGTTCCATGAATGTGAGGGACAACTGTAATCCCTTTACAGACGTCAACAGGCGTACTCTAAACTCTCCTGTATAATGAATATATGTATATGTTATTATAACTTAACTAACGTGTGGTGGAACCTACCCAAAGCTTCATATTGCAAAGCCAGTATAACCAGCCTCACACTGATGAGACCCTTAAGGTCGAAACAGCTGTCTGTAGGTAGATTTACTGGCTATGTATCTTAACCCAGGCTGTGCTGAAAAGCTGTGCAATGCAGCAAGCATAAGCTTATAGGGGGCCATGTCACATGGTTTTGAAGCAAAAGGTGGCACTGTGTGCTCATTTGCATGTAATTTCCCAGAATCCTTTTCTGCAGTGGAAGGTCTGTATGCTGGGTGATAATGGTGAAGGGCGGGGTTGCAGACCAGTCTAAGACATGCAAATGAGCACACAGTAATATTTCTATTTGCTATATGCTTTACTGTGGAGGGTTTTTGTCACTTTTGTTACCCACTATCACTTAACTAATGTATGTTATTATAGTTGTTTATGTCATATTTTAGACCCTGCTCACCCTTGAACTATAATAGTTGTTTATTTTATCTTATTTATATTAGCCAAGTCTAACTCAGAATTATATTCTGTGATTGGTATGTCTTATTCTAACTTATTTTTTGTCCGAAACAGAAGAGCACAAAGTATATACCTGAAAAATAAAACCGAAAAAACACAACGAATGGCGCAATATCTTGGGAGTAGTGTGGAGGGGAATTGGTGACTGGTCTGTAGAATGTGCATTCACATTTTAAAGAGAATATAAAAGCAGGGACCCCAACTAGGGCACATTCCTTCAGATACTCACCAGATGGGTGATGTGATCCTCGAGGAGAAAGAAATACACAAATAGTGTAGATGTTTGAGACACAAACGACTTTATATCAATCAAACAATAATATGTGTACTCAGGTTTGTACAAACTTTAAAGCATTAAAAGGTAACAATGCTAATGATACTTGCTAATGTCATTGCATATGGATATGTTTGCGGCACCAGAGGATGTTTGCACTGGGGGGTCCCATTCAGAAACATGTACCCCCTGCAGCGCGATCGCGGCAGTAATTGTCAACTGTGCTGCGGTCTTTTTCTTCTCTGAAGGCGGCGCCCGGGATAGTGAGTCTTCCTACATCTGTATATATGGGAATCTACCGTCCTATGTACCGTATGTATATATCAATAGCTATTGCTCTACTAATCTTATGATTATTGCTTTAGATTGATATAATCTATAGTTCCGTATTTATTAGTATGTGTTAGTGCAGGGGTGTGCAAACTGTGGGGCGTGAAATTTCCTGGGTGGGGGTGGGGACATCGGAACTTGGCCCTTAGAGGCCCCATGCATGGGGAGCACGCAAGGCCTCTGTAAGTCCCTTACCTTGTTGACGGCGGGTTCTGACATCATGTTGGCATGGCAACGTGGCATCAAATGACGCTGCGGGGTGACATGACGTTGTGTTACCATGGCAACGCTATGTCTCATGATGTTGTGATGTCAGAAAACGCCAGAGAAAAGGTGAGGGAGGGGGGACTGTGCAAGCTGGGGGGGAGAGAAGGCTGGGGGGGGGGAGAGCAGGGAGGGGGGCACAGGAATCCTTTCTCCTAGTCAGTGTCCAGTCTTGGCAACTTCTGGATCTGTTAAGTGCTTCCCTCACCTGACCCTGTTTTATACCCTGTAACTCCCATCTGCCTCCTCTCACTTGCCTTATGTTATCCCTTTAAAGCGACCTCGCCGTCCCATAATATCCCCCTATTCTTAATTGTCCTGGTGGTCTAAACTTTTGGAAGAACTTTAAAGGATAATTTAGCAAGATTTGTGTGTGTTGTCACTGTTGGAAAGGGGAGTTACTACAGCTGCACAATCGATATCTAATTTGTGTAACACAATACATGTTGGGTAATGCTTTTACTATTGTAAATGTGCTATGGCATTTTTATGTCTGGAAATGGGGCGACAGTTAGGGTGTTCTATGATTGGAGGTAATTTTTAGTTACTTTTGTTACTTGGTTAAATAAACCCCAGATTGTCCTCATTGAGAAGGATAGATACTTAAGTAAATAATGACAACTACAGTTGTGTGAAAAAGAAAGTACACCCTCTTTGAATTCTATGTTTTTACATATCAGGGCATAATAACAATCATCTGTTCCTTAGCAGGTCTAAAAATCAGTTAAATACAACCTCAGATGAACACCAACACATGACATATTACACTGTGTCATGATTTATTTAACAAAAATAAAGCCAAAATGGAGAAGCCGTGTGAAAAACTAACTATACCTGATGATTCAAAAGCTTGTAGAACCACCTTAAGCAGCATTAACTTGAAGTAATCGTTTTCTGTATGACTTTATCAGTCTCTCACATCGTTGTGGAGGAATTTTGGCCCACTCTTATTTACAGCGTTGCTTCAGTTCATTGAGGTTTGTGGGCATTTGTTTATGCACAGCTCTCTTAAGGTCCTGCCACAGCATTTCAATCGGGTTGAGGTCTGGACTTTGACTGGGCCATTGCAACACCTTGATTCTTTTCTTTTTCAGCCATTCTGTTGTAGATTTGCTGGTGTGCTTGGGATCATTGTCCTGTTGCATGACCCAATTTCGGCCAAGCTTTAGCTGTCGGACAGATAGCTTCACATTTGACTCGAGAATACTTTGGTATACAGAGGAGTTCATGGTCGACTCAATGACTGCAAGGTTTCCAGGTCATGTGGCTGCAAAATAAGCCCAAATCATCACCTCTCCACCACCATGCTTGACAGTTGGTATGAGGTGTTTGTGCTGATATGCTGTGTTTAGTTTTCGCCAAATGTGGCGCTGTGCATTATGGCCAAACATCTCCACTTTGGTCTCGTCTGTCCAAAGGACATTGTTCCAGAAGTCTTGTGGTTTGTTCAGATGCAACTTTGCAAACCTAAGCCGTGCTGCCATGTTCTTTTTAGAGAGAGGAGGCTTTCTCCTGGCAACCCTTCCAAACAAACCATACTTGTTCAGTCTTTTTCTAATTGTACTGTCATGAACTTTAACATTTAACATGCTAACTGAGGCCTGTAGAGTCTGAGATGTAACGCTTTGTTTTTTTTGCAATTTCTCTGAGCATTGCACGGTCTGACCTTGGGGTGAATTTGCTGGGACGTCCACTACTGGGAAGATTGGCAACTGTCTTGAATGTTTTCCACTTTTGAATAATCTTTCTCACTGTAGAATGATGGACTTTAAATTGTTTGGAAATGGTCTTATAACCCTTCCCAGATTGATGGGCAGCAACAATTGCTTCTCTAAGATCATTGCTGATTTCTTTCCTCCTACGCATTGTGTTAACACACACCTGAATGCTCCAAACCAGCAAACTGCTAAAACTTCAGCTTTTATAGAGGTGGTCACACTTGCTAATGATCAATTAATTAAGGGCCTCTGATTAGCAGCACCTGTCTTCTACTTAACATCTTAATTCCTATGGAAGCAGTAAGGGTGTACTTAGTTTTTCACACATGGCTTCTCCATTTTGGCTTTATGTTTGTTAAATAAATCATGACACGGTGTAATATGTCATGTGTTGTTGTTCATCTGAAGTTGTATTTACCTAATTTTTAGACCTGCTAAGGAACAGATGATTATTATTTTGTCCTGATATGTAAACCATATAATTCAAAGAGGGTGTACTTTCTATTTCACACAACTGTATATACTTAAGCAATCTCCATCTTCCTTACACTCAAAGGGGGAGATCATATTTACTTTCCTAGTCTCATTCTTCATAGAGATTGGGACAGTTGATCCTTAGGGACATTTGGATTAAGTTGGACATGCTATCTTTCACACAAAGTGAAAATTAGATATAAGGTACTAATGGCCAATCTTGTATGTCCTAGTTTATACATGTAACAGGGTATGTATTTTCTGCCTGTCTTTCCCATCTCTGTTATGTAAGTCCTGCTAGCGGCAGGCTGTAAGAGGTTAATTCTGTGGGCTTGCGATCCCCCTTCATGCTCCTCTCTGATGGACAGAAGTAAGGTGGTGACTCATGGCCTGTGTAAGCCTATCAGAGATAGGTATAGACCATGAGCCCGCCCTTTCTGCTTCCTTATGAGGGGCAGTGTCAAATTTACTCAGTCCTGCTCTGGATGAGGAAGAGAGCAGTAGGGCTAGGAGTCTCCCATCGCGGGGTGAGCGTGCCCACCTCCAGCCCCTGGGGCTATGGGAACATCTGATTATACCAACAGATGTAAAATACTTATATATTCTCTTGAAAAGGGTCATTTCGTTTAACCCTTTGGCCAAAGCATTTTAAGCTTGCGAGCAACAACAAGGCAGACCCTGTTCGCAAGTCCTAACACTACCAGATAAAATACTAATATACCTCTATTAGGATTAAAATTCTCATTTACCTCTATTAGGAGGGAGAAAGATCACATTGGATCTATATCCAGTAGAATGAAAGGACCTACTAACTTGGGAAGTGGGGAGGGGCGGGCTTAAAATCTGGGAAGGAGGAGCCACTAACCTCCAACAGCTGAGACAGCTGAGAATAGGTTAACAAAACACACAAAACCCCAGCAAGCTCTTTTTGGGAACCACTGAGCCCCCCCAAAAAATATAAATGTATAAGCAGCATTGGGCTTCCCTGTCGTCTGTTGTATACATATGACACGCTCAATAGCTCTCCTTTTTGACATACACGTTTATATTTTGTGTGGGCTCAGAGGTTCCCAAAAAGAGCTTGCTGGGGTTTTGTGTGTTTTGTATACCAACAGATGCCCTGTAATATCTGGGGCAAGCATCATCCAGAGGCATGGAGTCTCTGAGACCCTGCACCGCTGTATGAAGAACATCTGCAGTGATTGCCAATAAAGACCCTTGTTCATCATACTCCTGTCTAAGTGTCAGTCCCTGGGCAGGAGAGAAGAGGCATGCAATAGTTAGGGCTGATCTCCGTAAACCCTGGAGCCCACTACTGCTGGAGGCGCTAAGCACCCTGAAAAGAATCTCAGAGAATGAACCTAAGCCTATCCTGATCTCCACTGCACCGCAGATCAAACTCAGCTCTCCTAACCCTAAAAGGTACTCACACCACATACAAGGTAGCAGAAGCTGTGTATCTCCCACTGGGGGGGAGGGGGCGAGGAGGGGCGGGTGGCACAGTGCTACATACAGTTAATTCAAACACAAGCAGTTAACATATACAGGATTTTCCTCCCCCTTTCTTCTCAGTCCACCTACAAAACAAACAGGATACTCAGTTACATGAGCATTTCCCTCTTTAAACTTCGCCATCAGCTCTTTCAATTTAATCTCTTCTACTGAATCACTCCACCTGACTTACTGCTAATTCAGCCATAAATCATAACACCTCTGGGGATTCCCCATATTTAATTAGCAATCTATTCCTATGCCAAGGTACACAGAGCTGCATGTGTTTCTCAGAAGGCTTTTCATGTTTGTTGTGGCAGTCTCTACTGTTAACTGAAGGAGGGTGTGTAACATTATAAAGGATTTATGTAAACGTCTGTCCCTTTTAACTATGTCTCATAGAGAGGCTGGAATTGCTGCTCTCACATGCACAGTGCCCACTCTTGTTGTAAGGTATCCATTGTCAAATAAAAAGATACAATTCTCTCATGAACAGCTCCTTCTATCCCCTTTGGACATGGTGCCGGTGTATAATGACCTCCTGCTCATCAATGACCACTCAACTGATATATATATATATATGTAGAGGTATCAGTACCTTGTTAGCCGAGCTTCAATAATCAAAAAATAAATAGATGATAGCGTTCTGTGGCTAACAAATGCACAAATAAAAGCATTTCGTTAGCCACAGAACGGTATCATCTATTTATGTTTTGATTATATATATATATATATATATATATATATATATATATATATATATATATATATATATATATAAAGATTAATGGGTTCTTCCCCCAAAACATTACGTGCATTCTGTGGTTACATGAAAGAAAATAAATGCAGTAATACACTGCTTTTGGAAGATCGTGGCATAAATTTTATATATATATTCCTACCCATTGTCTAATGAACAGGAGCTACAGGGCAGTTGTGAGTGAAGAGCCTTCAGCACACTAGGAGATGTGGACCTTCCAGACGATGAGGTAAAATGGTGACTGTGTGGCAGAGCCGGAAAACATGAAGATAGCGTTCTCAATTTTTGAGGGACTTGGATAAATGGCAGAAATCCAGGGGTCTTATAGGGTTATAGGTTTCAGAAGACGTAGGAAAATGGGTAGACTACATGGGCCAAGTGCTTTGTATCTGCCATCAATTTTGACAGTCCCGTGAAGGCTCATATTAGATGGTTCAAGAATCTCGCACAGAGGTTGCAATACAAATTCCAAGCAGTCCCTTCTCAGTAATATCATTAAATGGCAGATAAAATATACTGTAGGTGTTGGTTTGACATTGAGGTCAAGGTTTCCAAGGGTTTTTCTTCTGATTCTAGATCAACTCAACCTAACCTCCTCTTGGGGGCTTGAAAAATCTGTGCAATTTGCAATGGCAGTAGCCCTGTTTTTATTTAGTTTATGTTACTAATAAAGAAATTAAAGAAAAAAAGTTACATTGAGAAACAAGATAAAAGCTTCATATTTTTAATACATACATTATTTGGGTTAGTAATACTCCACCATGTCACCAGGACATTTATAAGAAGAAACATACCAGAATTTATAATAGGCAACACATCCTGTGCACTAAAATAAGAGATGTACTGAACAGTGACCTCATAAAAGACTGTCCCTACATAAAAATGTGACTCATAATTAAGATTGTGTTTGAGAATCAGGAGAGGCCCCTTGGGAGTTTCATGCACGACTGACAGTTCTAAACCCACTGGATTTCATGCTATAATCACCAGTCACTGCAATACCCAACGTGATATTTTTAAGACTTCTCAGAAAACAAGGGCATCCATCCAATATTCTACATACCGATCCATTGCCAGATAAGTTTTACTTGTTCTTATGAAAATACATGTTTGGGTTTATGGAAAGAATGTACAGTAGGTTTTCTCCTCCTTATATCTAGTGGTTTGTTTCAGCAGTAACATTCTTACAAGCAGAAAGTAATTTGAATAAAGGATTTCTCACATTGGTTGGAACATTTTAGTAATTGAGAAAATTATTACAAATAGCATGTTGTTGTAAGGATTCTTAAGACAGGATATGGCAACCTGTTATAAAGTATGGCAACCTGTTACAAGCATACCCCGCATTAACGTACACAATGGGACCGGAGCATGTATGTAAAGCGAAAATGTACTTAAAGTGAAGCACTCCCTTTTTTTCCACTTATCGATGCATGTACTGTACAGCAATCGTCATATAGGTGCATAACTGATGTAAATAACGCATTTGTAACAGGCTCTATAGTTTCCCCACTTGCGCACAGCTTCGGTACAGGTAGGGAGCTGGTATTGCTGTTCAGGATGTGCTGACAGGCGCATGCGCGAGCTGCCATTGGTCTATTGGGCGATATGTCCTTACTCGCGAGTGTACTTAAAGTGAGTGTCCTTAAACCGGGGTATGCCTGTATATGGAAGTGTGTTCACTTGAGTCAAAGATATTAACGAACACTACCCTTATTGGAAGAGAGTGAGATTATTTTATAAGGGAAGTGTTCTGGCAATTTGAGATGTACTCTAAAAATTTGCAAGGTTTTTTGCGTATTTGTTTTCAAAATTAGATTTCCGGTGAAACATTTAAGCACACATTAACGGGGTAGACATTTGGCAAAAATCTCACACTTTCCACCACAAATTTGCAGTTTACACACATCTTTTTTCGAGTTAGACCTTAAAACAGCGTTTTTGCTGTAGAGGGGAGAGAGATTGAGTTAAGTACCTCCCAGAACACTCCTGCATATTGCCTGTGGAGACATACAGATGTAGCCAGGCTTACTGTGTTTGGCTAGTGGTTTTATTTAGTTAATTGCTTGGTTGGCTAGTGCTTTTAATGTTTGTTTCTGGGTGTTTAGGTGCTTGTTGTATATGTTTTATTATTGTGTGTTTTGAACATTTGTTCTTTTGCATATTGCCTGTGGAGACATACAGATGTAGCCAGGCTTACTGTGTTTGGTGCCGAGATCACGCAAGGGTCCCCGTGACCGCACTAATTGTGGGCCAGGATAATTTGCATGGGGGGTCCAATTGAAAGGAATGGACCCCCGCTGTGCCATTACGGCAGCCACCTCCCCCAGCACCACATTTTTCTGAGTTTTGGTTGTACCTTCACTTCTTCTCAAATTATGCACTTCTTTTTACCAGCCTCAGTATGTCTCTAACTCTATTCATATATCTCCATCTCTCCTTTCTTCACCACTTCTCAGTTCACATGAACTCCTTTCTTACCTGCGTCCTCTGACACCACACAGCTATATCCCCTGCACTAAAAAACACCCCTACAAATCCTCCTCACACATCCTCTTTCTATCCATGCTTCTCCTCCTTGCTTCTGGGGATATCTCTCCCAATCCTGGTCCCTGTCTTATTTCAACTTGCTCTCGTCCTCGCCTCCCACATGCAACTTCTACTCCTTCTGGTGTCAACCCCTCCAACCTCATACCCATCCCCTGCCACCCTCCCTCCTCTCTCCCTTTCTCCTGTGCCCTTTGGAACGCACGCTCTCTTTCTAACAAGTTCCTCTCTGTACATGACTTCTTTCTCACTCACTCCCTGCTTCTCTTTGCTATAACTGAGACCTGGCTCACTCAGTCTGACTCTGCTCTGGAAGCTGCCCTCTCCTATGGTGGCCTTTCCTTCTCCCACACTCCGCGCCCTGATGGCAGGGGTGGAGGCGTGGGGCTCCTGCTCTCCTCTGTCTGCCGTTACCGAACCCTTCCTATTCCCCCCTCTCTTGCTTTTCACTCCTTTGAGGCTCACACTGTCCAGATCTTCTCTCCTCTCCCTGTTCATGTGGCGGTCATCTATCGCCCACCTACCTCTACTCATCCCCCTTCTGCCTTTCTCTTTTTGCATGGGGGGTCCAATTGCATGGGGGGTCCAATTGAAAGGAATGGACCCCCGCTGTGCCATTACGGCAGCCACCTCCCCCAGCACCACATTTTTCTGAGTTTTGGTTGTACCTTCACTTCTTCTCAAATTATGCACTTCTTTTTACCAGCCTCAGTATGTCTCTAACTCTATTCATATATCTCCATCTCTCCTTTCTTCACCACTTCTCAGTTCACATGAACTCCTTTCTTACCTGCGTCCTCTGACACCACACAGCTATATCCCCTGCACTAAAAAACACCCCTACAAATCCTCCTCACACATCCTCTTTCTATCCATGCTTCTCCTCCTTGCTTCTGGGGATATCTCTCCCAATCCTGGTCCCTGTCTTATTTCAACTTGCTCTCGTCCTCGCCTCCCACATGCAACTTCTACTCCTTCTGGTGTCAACCCCTCCAACCTCATACCCATCCCCTGCCACCCTCCCTCCTCTCTCCCTTTCTCCTGTGCCCTTTGGAACGCACGCTCTCTTTCTAACAAGTTCCTCTCTGTACATGACTTCTTTCTCACTCACTCCCTGCTTCTCTTTGCTATAACTGAGACCTGGCTCACTCAGTCTGACTCTGCTCTGGAAGCTGCCCTCTCCTATGGTGGCCTTTCCTTCTCCCACACTCCGCGCCCTGATGGCAGGGGTGGAGGCGTGGGGCTCCTGCTCTCCTCTGTCTGCCGTTACCGAACCCTTCCTATTCCCCCCTCTCTTGCTTTTCCCTCCTTTGAGGCTCACACTGTCCAGATCTTCTCTCCTCTCCCTGTTCATGTGGCGGTCATCTATCGCCCACCTACCTCTACTCATCCCCCTTCTGCCTTTCTCTCTCACTTTGAATCCTGGCTCTCTTTCTTTCTCTCCTCAGACTCCCCTGTTCTTCTCCTTGGGGACTTCAATTGCCACATTGATGACCCCTCTCTCTCTTGGGCTTCCCGCTTTCTTTCTCTTACTTCTTCTTTTGGCCTTCAACAGTGGACTGCAGCCAGCACCCACAAGGATGGCCACTACTTAGACCTGGTTTTCACTAAAAACTTCTCTCTCTCTGATTTCTCCATTTCCCCTTTTCCTCTCTCTGACCATCATCTCATCTCATTCTCTTTATCTCGCTTCTCCCCTTCTCCACCTCCATCTACCCCCCGGTTCTGCAGAAACCTGCGCTCTATTCACTTACCTGACTTTGAGTCCACTTTACACTCCTCCCTCTCCTCTCTCAGCTCTGCTACAGACCCTGACAACCTGGTCAGAAAGTACAACTCTGTCTTGTCCTCGTCTCTTGATCTACATGCCCCGCTTTCTCTCTGCCGCCCTCGCCCTTCTAACCCTAGACCCTGGCTAAATTCCCACACGCGCATGCTGCGTTCCTCCACTCGTTCCTCTGAACGCCTCTGGAGGAAGTCTCACACTCTCGCAGACTTCCTTCACTACAAATTTATGCTATCCTGTTTCAACTCTGCCCTCTCGCAAGCTAAACAAGCCTACTTTTCTGCACTAATCAACATGCACAAGTCTAACCCACGCCGACTGTTCTCTGTCTTTGATACTCTACTCAAACCACCCTCAGCTGCCTCTCCTTCCTCCATCTCCGCTCAGGACTTTGCTGACTATTTTAAGGAAAAGGTGGAATCCATACGGCAGAACATCCCCTCTGTTTCTTCTTCCCATCCTACACCTCTTCCTAACTCTCCTCCTGCCTTCCTTGAGTCTTTTTCCACTATCTCAGAGGAGGATGTGTCGCTGCTGATCTCCTCTTCTCCCTCTACCACTTGCCCTCTTGACCCCATTCCCTCCCATCTCCTAAAACCTCTAGCTCCTACTATAATCCCTACGCTTACACACATTTTTAACTCCTCCCTCTGCTCTGGAACCTTTCCATCCTCCTTCAAACATGCAACAGTCATACCATTACTCAAAAACAGCAAGCTTGACCCTACCTGTCTTTCTAACTATCGACCTGTCTCCCTCCTGCCTTTTGCCTCTAAACTACTTGAACGTCTTGTATTCTCTCACTTGCTCCATTTTCTCAACACCTATTCTCTCCTAGACCCTCTACAATCTGGCTTCCGCACTGCTCACTCCACCGAAACAGCCCTCACTAAAATAACTGACGACCTCCATGCTGCCAAAGACAGAGGTCATTACACTCTGCTCATATTACTCGACCTCTCTGCAGCATTTGACACCGTGGACCACCCTCTTCTCCTCCACATTCTCCATACTCTAGGTATTCGGAACAAAGCTCTATCCTGGATCTCATCCTACCTCTCCCTTCGGACTTTTAGTGTCTCTTCTGCAAACACCTCCTCCTCTATTGATCTCTCTGTGGGGGTACCCCAGGGCTCTGTCCTGGGACCTCTTCTCTTTTCTCTGTACACACTCTCTCTAGGTGACCTAATAACATCTTTTAGGTTTAATTATCACCTCTATGCCGACGACACACAAATATACTTTTCAACACCTGACCTTACACCTGCTGTACAAACCAAAGTTTCTGAATGTCTCTCTGCTATATCATCCTGGATGGCCCTCCGACGCCTTAAACTCAACATGGCTAAAACAGAGCTCCTCATACTTCCTCCCAAACCTGGCCCTACTACCTCCTTCCACATTACTGTTGGAACTACAATCATTCACCCAGTAGCCCAAGCACGCTGCCTAGGGGCACATTCGACTCCTCTCTCACATTCGCCCCTCACATTCAAAACATTTCTAAAACTTGTCGCTTTTTCCTCCGCAATATAACTAAGATACGCCCTTTCCTCTGTTTTTCGACTGCTAAAACTCTGATTCAGGCCCTCATTCTCTCCCGTCTTGATTACTGTAACCTCCTGCTGTCCGGCCTTCCTGCCTCTCACCTGTCTCCCCTACAATCTATCCTAAATGCTGCTGCCAGAATCACTCTACTCTTTCCTAGATCTGTCTCAGCATCTCCCCTCATGAAATCCCTCTCCTGGCTTCCGATCAAATCCCGCATCTCACACTCCATTCTTCTCCTCACTTTTAAAGCTTTACATTCTTCTGCCCCTCCTTACATCTCATCCCTAATTTCTCGGTATGCACCATCCAGACTCTTGCGTTCTTCTCAAGGATGTCTTCTTTCTACCCCCTTTGTATCTAAAGCCCTCTCCCGCCTTAAACCTTTTTCACTGACTGCCCCACACCTCTGGAATGCCCTTCCCCTCAGTACCCGACTAGCACCCTCTCTATCCACCTTTAAGACCCACCTTAAGACACACTTGCTTAAAGAAGCATATGAATAGCACTGTGGATATTCTAAACACGATACATAATGCTTGGCCCCCTGCAGACGCACTTACCAGAACTCCCTCCTACTGTCTCTGTACGTTCTCCCTACCTACCAATTAGACTGTAAGCTCCTCGGGGCAGGGACTCCTCTTCCGAAATGTTACTTTTATGTCTAAAGCACTTATTCCCATGATCTGTTATTTATATTATCTGTTATTTATTTGATTACCACATGTATTACTACTGTGAAGCGCTATGTACATTAATGGCGCTATATAAATAAAGACATACAATACAATACAATACCTGTAAAAAGACCTGGGGTAATTTCTTTTTTTTTTTAAAACTTCCCATGGCTGTCAAATGCATCGCCAACCTCACCCCTGAGGAGAAGAGATCTCTTAATAATGGATTAATTCATACAGTACAATATGTGTGTTCCAGGATCTACTGATTAAGAGGAATGTGCAGGCTTAAGCAAAGGAGCAGGGGACACAAGACCGCTCAAAATTGGAAAATATTTGGGCCAAAGTTTTTAACTAAATGACCCATATTTATGAAGCATATACACATATTATCCAAGAAGGATAAAAAGTATTCCTCTATATGCACTCTCTATATTATAATGTGAAATACATATATATTTAATAAGGCTTTTAGATCAGTGAAAACTGTTAAAACCTAAAAATAATAAAATTTTATTGCATCTGGTAAATCAAGTGACTCAGTGAAAATAAAATAAAAAGGTTTAAAAAGTCCTATTCACAAAGGGAGTGAGTGGAAGGAGACTCAGTATTCTTTTTCAGACTATAAATCACATTAAAATGTGTGTCTGTATATTTGGAACCACTCGAGCGAACAAAGGAACCATAACTGATTTAATGAGCCATTCGCAGTTTCACTCCCTTTGTGAATAGGACTTTTTAAACCTTTTTATTTTATTTTCACTGAGTCACTTGATTTACCAGATGCAATAAAATTGTATTATTTTTTAGGTTTTAACAGTTTTCACTGATCTAAAAGCCTTATTAAATATTTATGTATTTCACATTATAATATAGAGAGTGCATATAGAGGAATTCTTTATATCCTTCTTGGATAATATGTGTATATGCTAGTATTCTTTCCTCATGCACCCTATTATTGATCCAAGAATATGATCCATGATTTATATTGGGATGAGCGGTTAAAAATATTTACCATATTTATGAAGAAAGAATATAGATAAAATACATAGTAATGTACTAAATAATTGGTCATATTGGATGTACTGTAGCATTGGGGGGCTTGAGGCTCTTGTGTTTTGTTGTATACCTTAGGTCACAAATCCAGTAGCACTCCAAGTAACACAAATATACAGTATATACAGTAGGTTTGGGTTTTGAGCTTACAAAGGGGGTTATGCACTAAGCAGTGATAAGTGGGTTTTCTGGGTGCTATGCACAAAGCAGTGATAAGTGCTTTTAAGTGAGATACATGCCTTTATAGCGTGATACTGCCTGCTGTGAGATTCACAAAGCAGTGATAACAGTGCAATATCATTGTATTGTATTGTATGTCTTTATTTATATAGCGCCATTAGTGTACATAGCGCTTCACAGTAGTAATACAATATCACGCTATAATGGCTTTTTATCCCACTTAAAAGCACTTATCACTGCTTAGTGCATAACCCCTTGTTACTGTGTATGAATAATAACTAAAAGTAGAACTTTATGCCCTAAGATTCAGACCTTCAGTACTTGGGGAGGTAGTTAAAAAAAATAGGGCTTATAGATACAGTACTAAAGGAAAATGAAGGAGACAGTGTTTGCCAATTATTGAGAATCCACTTGCTAGCTAATATCCGGGTAGAAATTGATATATCTGTAACATTTTAAAATGTAACTTTTTAATCATTTTTAGAATAGTCAATAAATTAAATGAGGTTTTGTGTAAGATGCTAATATTGATTAGAAGTGGAGTTATTATCCATGTTTATACCAATGTTTCAAAAGGAGAGACTACAGACGCTGACAAACATGCTTATTTATCCTAACGTTTATTTTTTGCTTATCCTTTGAAGCCCTGTGGGAGTATTATGAGATTTAAAGACGTTTTGTCATATTAAGGAAATTGTACTGAAAGGACAAAGGAGGATTACCATGCCTGTAATTGTACAAGCACTAATATCCATGATGGATGAACACATTGTTTGCTGAAGCCACCTTACAATAAAAAAAATTATGCCCCGTGCAGGTATCTTTTTCGTGTACATCCCATAACACTGCAGAGATGTCTTTATAATTGTTAGTTTTGGGAGGGACAGAAGGAAAGGTATTCGCATTGCCTAGGAATGCAGTATATACTGTATAAGGTGCGTCCTAAAGAAAAATACTAAAATAGACGTGAATACGTTACTTTGTGTTGCTGTGTTTTTCTCTATAAACTGTTTGGGAGGACAATGTAGTTATTTTAAATGTAATTTAACCTTCAAATGAACTAATAAATCGTCAGAAAGAACAAATATGCCTTTAGGGGAGACAAGATTTACTGGTTGTGTCGCCTTATTGCCACAGGACAGGCTCAGCCAATCTTAGGATCACTGAAGGCTCCTAAGGCTGCGGCCAGGGTGATGCTGAGTGTGCGCGTCTGCTCGTGATCGCTGCGATGAAACACATTGCGGCAATGTGTGTGGCCAGCAAGAGTGAGCGCCTGCGCATGCCCATGAGTGCACGGCGCTCAGCTGCTTGCAGATGCAAGCAAATTTGTTTATGCTGCTCACGACACGCCCCCATACACACGCAACTAGCTGGCCAGGACAAGCACGGCCAAGCAGAGCGCATGATGTCACGGGGCTTGAGAGCCAGCGTGCCCGTTTCCAGCCTGGCCGCAGCCTTAGAGAGCTCTGCAGTTTCCCTTAAAGGAGCAAATAATAGTTTACTTTTTAATACTGTTTTCAACGATAGGGTAGAAGCAGGGGGTCTCCGGAGCTGAACCGCATTAATGTCAGCTCCTGGTGCCCCCTGCCTCCCAAAATATTTACCTCCAAAGGGGATGCCGGTATATCGGCAAAGTTTAAAACTCTCACATCCAGTGGGCCAATAGGAAGCCGCACAAAATGACACCACAGCTTTCTATTGGCCCGCAGGGCACGTGAGCTTTGAAACTCCGCTGTTACGTGAACCCTGCTAGCCGAGCAGAGCGGTTACCGACACCCCCTACAGAGGTAAATATCTCCAGATGCAGGGTGTCCCCAGAGTTCAAATTAATAGGGTTCAGTTCTGGAGACCCTCTGCTTCAATCCTCTGTTAAAAAAATCACCAGCTTGGATTGCCTCTTTAAATTGCATTCAAAATAATAGGCCTGCAGTAGAGCTATTTGTCACCATTTAAAAAAATCATGTTTAGACAGTGATGGTTTGTAGCCATGCCATGTATGGCTACTAACATGCCCTACTCCTGGCAGTAAGACCTGGTACAATCAGGCGGCCAGTAGTCAATATGGGTTTTCCCCACTCACTGGAGCTGCACTTGAGTGACAGCGGGAGGTGGTGACATCAGGCCTGGGCATGACCTATCATGAGACAGACTTGGTGCCCTCCTCCTGGCTGTACTTAAGGGCAGTGCCGCTCCAAATTCAGGAGTGCCTGTACCAATTGAGAGGGGCATGTCACACAGCCATGAGCCTGACTATTGGGCCTTCTCTGGACCTCTTCTCCTCGGGGGAGAGTGAGTGTGGACCACACCTTTGCCCCTGCTAGAGGGGCAGGAAAGAGCTGTTGGTGCCCTTGGCCTGTAGTGAAGTTCCCGGGATCATCCTTCAGTGAGTAGCTTACAGTTTGCTGCATTGGGCAGAACCCTGCCGTGTACTGTGCTGTGAGACTAAGACAATAAACCGTTCCTGTTATTATGCCTCCGGCCTGGTGTGTGATCTTAGTGGGGGGAGAGGTAATCGGTTCTACCGTGGGAGATCATCTTCAGTTTCCTGGAGCCTACAGCAGATGGAGGCGCTGCGCTGCTAAAGATATGTGGGGTATGAACCCCAGAAGCCTGTTCCTGTCTCCCCACTATCATCAGCGGACAAATCAGCCCTCCTGTTACCAGCAGGTATCATGCACCACATGCGTAGTAATGGCCAAATCTCCCACCGGTGTCAAGAGAGAGGGGATTTGGCCCGGGATTAAAGGGGTTACACCCCATTTGGCCACCCTCTACTCTCACCTGGGAAGCAAGGGGTTAACTGGACTGGGGTCCAGTAATGTGGTTTTGTCTTGCTTCAGCCATCCAACTGTTTATTCCTCTGTAAAAATGTATTGTTTCTGTTCCAGTGACTGCACCACACAAACACTGGGATCCATCCGGGAAGGCAAGGGTTAATAGTTGAATAGTGATTCTAGCCCTTTGTTTAAGTTACCCTCAAAGATGCATGCCTACTAAGGAATGCGACCAAATGTTTAGGAAGCTGGAGTGGTTTGTGAGTGTTAAAACTCCCACTTACAAACCATAGTATCCTGCCCAACACCCCTGATTTAGGAGTGGGGCTACAGAATGAGTGACCTTATTAAATATAAGAATATTATGAGATGTCCTTGGCTGAACGTGCTAAAAGCTACATATGTGTATTCCTGGGACTGATTCGCACATAGGGATTACAGACACCTGGTGTTTAGCTGGTCCTGGGAGACAGATATTGATGTCTCTCTTGGTTTTAGTATTACACGGTAATATTTGGTCTCGTTGGGAGCGCCATGCGTGACGGAATGTATTGTTATGTCGCGCGTGCCAGTAAGTATCACTGAACTGAAGTTATGAAGTTATTTACAGTGTATATGGGATTTTGGATCTGCTCTGACAATGCAGACCCCCATCTGCTATGCTAATAGGGCAGGGAGAGCATCCTGCAAGAATTAACATAGCCCGGTGATCAAAAGGTAACTGCCCTAATTGTTTATACTGGGGGCAGGAACCAAGGAACTGAGTGTTTTTAAGTGTGATACTTCACACTTACAAAGGAAGCCAAAATCTGCTTCAAAGAGATTTTTTCCAGCCACCTCGACATCTAGGGTTAAGAGATGGGTTTGAAATGGTATTTAAAACCAGAGTCAGCCCTTATTCAAATGTGCCTCATGTCTTTTCATGTGTCTTCATGATCTGCATGTATTGCTGTGATGTCTACATCGAAACCTGAATTATGGAAGAAATGGCCCATCCTGTATCCTGATGGCTTTTCTTGTCCTAACCTTTAAGTAAGTGTCCATATTTTGTCTGTTATTTGTATATCTCGTGTGTTCACCTTTTTCAAGGAATAAATTATATTTTATCATATCTAAGTCTCGTCCGGTTCAACCCAGTTATATTTTTGGTGTGTATTATTAATAGCCTGTCATAAAGCTCCCGTCACAGGGGGAAACACCATTACATTTGGAGGCGCTGCTGAGATCTGTAACAGGACAGGCTTTCAGCGAAACAAGGCTGGAAGTAACAAGGTACGTTTCCAGAGCAAGTGCTGAAATTGAAGGAGGGAGGCTAAGTGTAGTGTCTGGGGGAACTCCTTTCCCCAATCACAGAACTATGCTATAGACAGCCCTATCGGGTGAATGGTCTGGAGACACAAAGGCTATAGCTGTTCTAAGTCACCCTAAGGTGGGTAGTCGGGATGCCTAAAGGGGGTGCTCTGTTTAACTGAGTCCCAGGGGCCTCTGGAGAGGGTCCGCATTGCTGGAAGCCAAGAGAAGGTGGCTCCCGGTACTGATAGGGAGTATCTTTGGAGGGGAGCCTGAAGTACAAGGTGTCTAGACCCCTCTGTTGGAAGAAGACCAGAGTGCCACTAGCCAGTAGCCAGACTATGGAACCACAGAGTGCTTGTAAAGGACTGTGATCGTGTGCAGCGTATCAAGATGGAGCTTTGGTAGGCTTGGGTTTAAACATACTCTTGGTAGACCGCAACCATGTGCTGTACAGATCCACAGGAAATGGATTCCTGTTGGAATTGCGATTCCAATAGAGTCAGAGAATGTACTGTGCTCAAAATCGAGCTTCCCTTGTCCGGGAATGCACCACGTGAGTCACATCATCCAAAATGTCGAAAACAGAGACGTTTGGTTAACCGGAACCATCCCACGAGAACTCGGATAAGGTGACAGCCTGAGGTGATGAGACACCGTTGTTCTCAGAAGCGCATGAGCTGGGACCGGCTCTGCTGATTACTGCTGGTGACTCAGAAATGATCCGGTGTCTCTCCCCTATGGAGGTGTCCCTACCTTACTCCCGTGCCAGTAGCAGACGGTCTTCCATGGTGTTTTGACTGCTGTCGAATATGCTGACTGACGCTGTGGAGGAACAGAACAGTTTTAGAACTGGCTCCGAGAGATGGAGACCTGTACCAGTACCCACGACCGTGAGACCTTAGAGGCGGATGAGCCTACCCCTCGTGGAGGTGTCCAGAGGCTGATCCAGGGATTCTCCGATACAGATGGAGGTGCCTTCTGGTGCCGATGTCCACGCGGATGACGACGATACCAAAGCCGTGTAACGACCTGATGTCGACGTGTTTCCAGTACGGGATCTGGAGCTGTACCAGGACCCTGCGATACCTGCTGGAGGTGACGTCTCACTACTAGCGACCGCTGGGGCGGATGAGAAGTCTCCGATTCCCGCTCCGGTGAGTACCGCTATAGCTCCGGTGAAAGGAGCTACTTTTATGCAATCCATGAAGGAACGTTTAGCCCGTCGGCAAGCGGCGGCTGCTGCAGCCAATACAGCTTTGACCCCTGAGACAGATAGCCTTCCGGTATGGCCAAATGTTCCGACCCCTGCTTTTCTTGCCCAGTATCGGAAATATGTAATGGACCATACATACATACATCATACATCCAATATGACAAAAATACACAGTGAAATACCTATATATCTCTTGAAAAAGGGTCATTTAGTTAAACCCTTTGGCCAAAGCGTTATAAGCCTGCTAGCCACATCAATGCATGACCATTAGCAGGTCCTAACACTAACGGATTTCAATTCTAATTTACCTCTATAATTAGAGGAAGAATGATTGCATTGGATCTGTCACCACGAGCTGCATGCAAGACCTGCTCACTTGGAAAGTGGGGAGGGGTGAGCTTAAAACCTGGGAGGGAGGGGTACAACTCCAATACGATTGGACGCTTTATCATGTGTCCGCCTCTTTTTTTTAAGGATGTGACGTCATCTCCAAGGGAGGTACGTCACATCCTTAAAACGAAATGTCTCATATCACATGGTATTACAGCCAATGGGATTGAAGACAATCCCATTGGTTTCTATACCATGTGATATGTTACATTAGTTTAAAGGATGTGACATCATCCCTTAAAGTGATGCCACATCCTTTTTAATGTGACTGTCAGGGGAGACCAAGACTTTTAAAACCTTTTAACCGGGATCATTCACTAGGCAAAATAAGGTTGTGGAACAAAATGTGGTTTATTCTGGTAAACCCGCATACACACAATGAATATTCAAAATACAGATGAAATACACACTTACTGGGGGTCTGGAGGTGAAAACTTGGCTCAAGTAGGTGCAAGGTTCCTGCTTCGGAAGGATAACCCTGACCGGTTCATTCTATACTCAGAACTTGGTCCCGACGCTTAACTGCATGCTTTCTTAGCTCCAAAAATGAAGCTGGTTGCTCTGCTATTCGCAACAGAGCAACTTTGAAAAGCCCGCCCTAGCGTCATCGACACAAACCACTAGATGGTCTGGTTCTCTGCGTCGGCCAACTCCTTACATACACTCCGCGGTTCTATCTTCAGCATGGAAGAAGGAGAGAACAATCAGAGCGTGGGAATTCCCTCCCACTTGCCAATAGAAATGGAGGCTCATCTCTTGGCTGACGTCAGAGGAGGAGACGTGCCAAGCCGTCTCGAAAAGCCAGGTGGGTGGGAAATATGAATTAGCTAATGGGAAATGCACCTACGAGCTAGTTCTCCCCCGGCTAACTCATTGTCACCCCCTGGGCAGGCTCCGCCAGGTCTGGCAGACTCAAAAGGTGCCCCCAAAGGGTGCCCTTTGTTCTCTAGACCTAGCAATTCACCCTTCCTCACCCACCAAATATTTTTGTCACCTTTAGACATCCTCCCTCCTTTGACTGAAAAGACATTTATAGTAAATGCACCAAACATGATAAAACATATTTTAATAAATAATATATCTTGGGGAGACCCATACCTATGAGGGAAATGGGTCTGGGATATCTGGGCTCGAAAAACAAGAGTCTGGGGGACAGTGGACAGCCCGGTGTAATTCAACCCACGTACCGGCAAATCATGCCTGCTCACCAGCGAGAATTGGTGGACTACCAATAACATTGGCCCCCAAACTCCTGCAAACAAAATATTTGCATTTCCACCCAAATATCCCACCTAAAACTTACACACAAGAAGTTTCACATTTCTGGGGCAAGGGGAACATGAAAAGTGGATAAGCAGGGGACACTTTAACTTTTACATGTTACAGTACTCTACATGACCATGGTTTTCATGGGTAACCAGTCGGGCTTAACCTTTATTATGCAGACCAGCTACCCCTACCAGCTACAGTGACATATCACATGGTACAGGAGCCAATGGGATTGTCTTCAATCCCATTGGCTGTAATACCATGTGATATGAGATATAAGATGACAGGACAACATCCGATTTCACATGCGGTTTTGGATTGAAAGAAGAAAGAAGATTAAAGAAAAGAAGAAAATAATGACAGATGAAGATAGAAGGTGACAGAAGATTAAAGAAAGAAGATTTATTTTACCTGATGCTGATCTTCAAGGTGGATAGAGTTGGATTGCGGGTGTGATGTCGCTGGTCGAGAGTTTGCAGATAAACTAATCGAGGCTACTAGAATTGCACGAGTTCCAGAACTTGCTGATAAGTGGCTTATCGCCGGCGATGTATTTTGGACAGCTGAAAAAATTGGCGATTCATGCCTTTATCGTCCACTTGTCGAGGCTTACTGAATAGCACTAGGCATTATTGCGATAAGTGCTTCTTTTTTTTTTACAGATTCGTTGGCAATTTTATTTAATGATGTATTTTGGTTGCTACTGGTTTTCATTGATGTGTTGCCCAGTGGTTGTATTAATTAATTGTTGTGTTGGTTACTGCTTTTAGGTATTAAATGTATTTTTTGGCTAGCGGTATGATTTATGTAATTGATTGCATAGTGGTTTTAATCATTCTATTGAATGCCTAGTGGTTTTATTTCTTTAGTTGATTGGCTAGTGGTTTTATTTAGTTAATTGCTTGGTTGGCTAGTGCTTTTAATATTTGTTTCTGAGTGTTTAGGTGCTTGTTGTATATGTTTTATTGTTGTGTATTTTGAACATTCATTCTTTGGTATTAGGGTGACCAATGACTGCTATAGTAGCTTATCCTGCCTATATTATATGGGTATGATGTACTACTATTCCTCTCAATGGGTACAGGGTGGGTATAGTGGGTGGGTATAGTGGGTCCGGGGTGGCTGGTTAGGCCTCCCAGGTGGGTAGTGGGGCAGGGTAGGTTAACCCCTTAATTACTATAGCGGTTATTAACCGCTAAGGTCATTAAGGGGTTAGGAGCCAGAAGATTGTATTTTTGAAATGTATTCTTTCTGGCAATGGAGGACATGGCCCTGCTGTAGGCTGACGAGGACACCCTTCATAATGGAAGGGGTAAGAAGAACGGATTTTATTTACTTTATTTATGCTGCCTGGCTAATGTTTTGTGTTATAATGGGGCATATTTTGCACATTACTGTATGTGTTTGTGGGGGAGGTGTGTTTATTGAAATGGAGGCCATGTATATATTTTTTAAATACAGGGATGGTACAGCAGGCCAGCAGGGACGCACAGGGACCACACGAGGACTCCAAGACGCCACTGTGGACCAACCGAGGACCCACGGATGCCCACGGGGACCACCTGAGGATCCCGGACACCTGTGGTGACCACCTGAAGGCCCATAGACACCTGTGGTGACCACCCGAAGGCCACAGCCACCCGTGGGGATGACCCGGGGACCCCGAGACTCACGCAGGACCACCCGTGGACCCCATTGGGGCCCACATACACCCACGGGGACCACCTGGAGCCCACGGAGCATCTCGGGGACCACCCAACAGCCCCCAAACACCCGTGGGAACCACCTGGGTTGCCCTGTGTGGCCCATAGACACCCGTGGGGACACCTGGTGGCCTGTAATATTAATCCTGTGTATAAAAAAATAAATTGTTTTATGTGTGGGCACAGAGGGTGAGTTGTTTATTGGAGATTACTATATATTTTAATTTAAATTTTATTACTAGTGTATGTGAGCAGGGGGGCTCCGGAGCAGAACCGCGTTGATTTCATGTCCGGGGACCCCCTTCTTCCCGAGATGCAGGCCCCGTTATGGGGTGCCGGTATCTCCTATGCATGTAAATATCCTGCGTCACGTGACCGGGACATTTCAATGCATAGGAGATAGTGGCACCCCATAAGGGGGCCTGTATCTTGGGAAACAGGGGGTCCCCGGACCTGATATCAATAGCGGTTCTGCTCCGGAGACCCCCTGCTAATCTACACTAGTGATAAAAATGTAATTAAAAAAACATTTATTTTGGGCGAGACTTGCACAGGGAGAGGCGGTTCTCTCTGAGCAGCTCTCTCTGCAGCAGAGAGAACTCGCCGGGTAAGGCGTTTTCAGTGGGTCGATCTTCACGTCGCTGGCTACTCGCCCGTTTTGTGAATTTTGCTATCAAAGGTAATCGAGGCTTTCTGAATACCGTGATAGCATCGCTCACAAAACGGCAATGTAAATGGCCCGGCGATTTTGTTTATGAACCTTTAGTGCATAGGCCCCTTTGTGTTCTTTCCCCTTCATCTAGTCCTTTTCCTCTTATAGCTGTCTCCATTGAAGATTGCCCTCGGCACAAAAAACTCACAAGAAGCATCCATCATGTAACTTAATTTTATACATAATGCTTCCCTCCAAAGATTCACTTCCTGATGTCCTATAAAAATATATTTTTATTTGAGCTCCATGATCAGATCCTCTAAATGTTTTCAATGTTCTCCATGTATACACCTGTTTGTGAGTATAGTCCATACAGTCTAAGGAAGGCTTGGAATGCTGGTACTGCCAATCTAACTAGTTCCTACTTTGAAGTACTGAGTAAGCACAACAGTCCTACTAATGCACAATGTTGCCATTCTGCACCACTCATTAGTAATCCAGTTTTGATCCTTTTGCAAACACCTCACTTTTGCCCTGCGGCCATATTTGTATCACAAAGCTGTCAGTGTCATACAATCACTGGATTTTACCCTTAGATACTTAACCCCTTCTATATCAGAAGCTCCTCTAAATAATTCCCTCGTAACATAGATTTGTAGAGTACACCACTTCTAAGAGCAGAGTGATCTCCGCTTAATCATTCAAGGTTGTTCTTAATATTACCACGATTTTGTATATGCAAACTTTTACAATATTCTATATAAAAAGGGTACAAAAGTATAAAAAATAAATACAAATTAAAGGAATCTCTATAGAAATGTAAAAATGACCTTCGAACAACAAGGTTAAAATAGCTGTGGCGTCTAATTTAATTACCTTTATCTATCAAGCACATTAGTGACATTAGCACTGATTTTTGCAATGGAACTTCTGTCTATGAGGCTTACAGTGTAATATTCTGCAAGCCATTATAATTAAGCGTTATTTTGCTGTTTGATAAGCATGGGACGTTATTAATTCAACTTTCTAGAACATGAGATAGTAATGGAGCCGTGTATTGGATTGTATGAGAAATACAATTATTTATGCAATGCTAGTCTATGGTAACTGTGGTTGGCTTGGTGCCTGAGACGTCGCAGATTCCAGTGGAGGCACTGAACCACCATGTGATATTCCACATATCTACCTTGAAAATTTGTGAGATATTACATTCATTCCCTGAAGACCTCTCAGTCAAGGAGATGATTAATGGAAAGATACTCTACAAATCCCTTGCATGGAGGGTTCAAGGATTTTGAAAGGGTACGTTTGAAGGATTCAGAGTAAAGGGTGTAGGGTCTGGTTTTTCTTGTTGTGTCAGGACAGTCATGGCCCGCACGCACCCAGCAGGTATGAGAATAAGACAGGTTGAAGATTACCAGTGTCTGAGCGCAGCATCCAGTCTGACCCGATCAGCAACTTTCATCATAGAGTACAGTAGGTGAGTTTTTATTAAGTCCCTTTAAACTTATAGGATCACAGAACAATGAACTTGCCAATCGATACACAATTGAAATCGTATTTAAAGTTCCTGTAGACAATTGTTAGGTTGCCCTTCTGAGAACTCGGCTACTCTTTCATTTGCTTAAATTATGTTATTTTGAGAGTGAGGCTACTCAAACCAGTCAGGTCTGGGTATTGTATTCTGAGACCAGTTTACACTAAGACATACACAGTCTTAGCAAGTTCAAAACCCATATATATATATATCTATATATATATATATATATAGATATATATATATCTATATATATATATATATATATATATATTGTGACAAACGGCTTACTCCGGGGCTCCGCCGTCTGTCCGGGACTGTTAGAACACGGTCTTTTAGGGTAGGTTAAATGATGAGACGTCACGTACTGTTCCTTTAAACAGGCTATGCCTGGTTTATTCAGTCCCAGGCACTGAGACTGCCACAGTTTAAACAGAAAACAAAGCCAAACAAAAAGCTGCTCGTCTGAGCGATAACTTAAACTTAGATGTCCCTGACTCAGAGTTGGAAGTGGCTTGTCCACTTCCACCAACAAAATAAGTACCTTTGCAGTCTTTAGACAAACTAACAGAATGAATGAAGCGATTTGGGAAAGAGGCTTTCTCACCCCTCTGCAGTTCAGCAGCCTTCCAGGCTCTTGGGCGGGGCCCAGAGGCAACAGGAAACAGGTCTTATATACCTGAACTCTAATCAGCATGACAGGTGACAGAAAACAGGCAGCAGACAAACTGTGGAATGGAGTGCCTGTACCACGAGGCTGCCCTGTTCAGCTTAGACAGGACAGAAACTGTTCAGTATCCTGGGAGCCCTGTATATGGAGTTTATTACCAACCCCTGGTTTCTGTCACATATCCTCCCCCCCAGCTCAGACCTCGAGGGGTGAGCGACCATGGATATTAGGGAGTGCATCCTTGACAACCCGTCGGCATTGCCATGTTTGTGCCCCGACCTGTGTTCCACAGAAAATTTAAAGGGCTGTAGGCTTAGGAACCACCTGGTCACCCTAGCGTTCTTCTCCCTATTTTGACACATCCAGGTAAGGGGTGCATGATCTGTGACCAATCGGAACTTTCTCCCCAACAGATAATACTTGAGTGTCTCTACAGCCCACTTTATTGCGAGACACTCTTTCTCGACTATGGAGTAATTTTTCTCCTGGGGATTTAGTTTCCTACTTAAATAAAGGATGGGGTGCTCCTCCCCTTGAGACTCCTGGGAGAGTACCGCCCCCAGCCCTACCTCAGATGCGTCGGTTTGGACTACGAACTCTTTGGAGAAGTCAGGTGTGACCAACACTGGTTGGGCACAGAGAGCTTCTTTCAGGCTTCTAAAGGCCTGTTCGGCTTCGGGGGACCACTTTACCATTAGCGGTCCTCTTGCTTTTGTGAGGTCGGTTAGTGGGGTTGCCTTAGTTGCAAAATTGGGAATAAACCTCCTATAGTAGCCAATTAACCCCAAAAAGGTCCTTACTTGTTTTTTTGTGACTGGCCTTGGCCAATTTTGTATCGCCTCTACTTTGAGTGTTTGTGGTTTGAGTAACCCTCTACCAATAGAATACCCCAGATACTTGGCCTCCTCCAGACCAATAGTGCATTTAGCGGGGTTAGCAGTTAGTCCAGCAGACCGAACTGCGTCGAGCACAGCTTGGACCTTTGGAAGGTGGGACTGCCAATCTTCACTATGGATTACCACATCATCCAGGTAGGCGGCAGCATACCGAGCATGTGGTTTTAAAATTTTATCCATCATTCTTTGGAATGTGGCGGGAGCTCCATGTAAGCCAAAAGGCAGCACCTTATATTGAAAGAGGCCGTCTGGGGTTGAGAAGGCTGTTTTTTCTTTTGCCCTTTCTGTGAGGGGAACCTGCCAGTACCCTTTTGTTAGGTCTAGGGTTGTGAGATATCGGGCTTTGCCCAGTCTCTCTACAAGTTCATCCACCCTGGGCATAGGATAAGTATCAAATTTTGACACCGCGTTTAGTTTCCGGTAGTCATTACAAAACCTTGTTGTACCGTCTGGCTTTGGGACTAAAACTATAGGGCTGTTCCACCCACTTTGGGATTCCTCAATTACGCCTAGTTTTAGCATTTTTTTAACCTCTAAACTTATAGCCTCTCTCTTGGCCTCTGGGATTCGGTACGGTTTAAGGTTAACTCGGACCCCCGGTTCAGAGACTATGTCATGTTTAATTACGTTAGTTTTACCTGGCTGTGTAGAGAAGATTTCTTTGTTCCTTCTCACTAAACTCTGGACCTCTCGTTTCTGATGCACGGACAGTGTTTCAGCTATGCTAACCTCTGGGTCAGTTTCTTGATTCTCTGACGGACCTGGGGGTACTAGGGTTAACAAGACCTCTCTATCTTTCCAGGGCTTGAGTAGGTTTATATGGTAAATTTGCTCAGGTTTCCTCCTACCTGGCTGCCTTACCCTATAATTTACTTCTCCCACTCTTTCCAAGACCTCATATGGCCCATGCCATTTAGCAAGGAATTTACTCTCCACGGTGGGAACCAGAACTAGTACCCTATCACCTGGAAAAAAATTTCTGACCCTAGCACCCTTATTATACGTATTCCTTTGTGCTTCTTGAGCTTTCTCCATGTGTTCCCTCACTATGGGTAGGACTGCAGCAATGCGGTCCTGCATTTGGGCAACATGCTCTATTACACTTCTGTAAGGGGTAACCTCGTGTTCCCAAGTTTCTTTGGCTATATCCAGTAAGCCCCTTGGATGTCGGCCATACAATAGTTCAAACGGGGAGAAGCCTGTGGATGACTGGGGAACTTCCCTAATGGCAAATAACAGGTATGGTAACAAACAGTCCCAGTTTTTCCCATCCTTATCGACCGCCCGGCGTAACATGCTCTTTAAGGTTTTATTGAACCTTTCCACTAAACCATCTGTTTGTGGATGATAGACTGAGGTTCTGAGATGCTTGATTTTTAGGAGTTTACATAGCTCTTTTGTTACTTGGGACATAAATGGTGTTCCCTGGTCAGATAAGATCTCTTTAGGAATTCTGACCCGGGAAAACAGAAGTACTAACTCTTTTGCTATGTTTTTAGCAGAGGTGCTACGTAGGGGAACTGCCTCCGGATATCGGGTAGCATAATCTAATATTACCAATATATGCTGATGTCCCCTAGCAGACTTTATTAGGGGTCCTACTAGATCCATAGCAATCCGGTCAAATGGTACCTCTATTATGGGAAGGGGTACCAATGGGCTGCGGTATGCTTTGAACGGGGCGGTGATCTGACATTCTGGGCATGAGGAACAATAGTTTGTAATTTCTGCCAGAACCCCAGGCCAATAAAAGCTTCGGAGAACCTTTTCTTTTGTCTTTTCCACCCCTAGGTGTCCCCCCAATGGATGACTATGTGCGAGGTGTAATACTACGTTACGGAATGTCCGTGGTACCAACAATTGTTTAGTTGTAACTGATTTTCTTTTATCAACCCGATATACTAGGTCGTTCTCTACCTCGAAGTAGGGGTAAGCAAGTGACCTATCTGGTTGGCCATGAGTACTATTCTGGTCCCGTATATTTCCCCTTGCTACCGCTAATGTGGGGTCCTCCCACTGGGCCTTCTTAAAACTCCCAGGACTGACCTCTAGGTCAGCGAGGGTCTTATCCTGTACTGGGGTGGTAAGTGCCTGATCAACATCTTGATTTGGGGTATTCCCTACCAAAGTAGTGATGGGGAAGGGAATTTCACAGCACTCCTCCTTTTCCCCTTTCTTATTTGGGCCCTCGTCAACCTCCATTTCTGAAAAAGGGAAAGGATTTGTTTCTTCTAACACTTCGTTATGGTCTGCTATTGAACTCTGGGCGCTATTCTGAGCTGGGGACCACATTTTTAGAAAATGGGGAAAGTCGGTCCCTATTAACACATCATGTGCCAGTTTGGGTACAACACCCACCTTGAAATCTAAAGAACCAAATTCTGTTTCAAAAAAAACATCAACAGTGGAATATTCATGATTATCCCCATGTATACAACAAATTGCCACTCTTTGTGAACTGTTTCCCTGTTTCTTCTTAATGGGCAATAGGTATTCGGACACTAGTGTGACCATACTCCCAGAGTCAAGAAGTGCCCGAACCCTCTTACCATTAACCTTTACAAATGCCCACAGATGGTTATTCAAGGGGTCCTCTGGGCTAGGGCCCATACATTGGGACAACAGCGAATAGGGTTCCACGCTGTTGCATTGCATGGGCTCATCATTTAGTGGGCAGATTTTTGCTGTGTGGCCCCTCTCATGACAATTTACACATTTAGGTACATAGTCTGTGTCCCACTTAGAGCCTTTTCCCGGCTCCCCATGTTGGCTATTGCCCTTAGTGTGCGAACCACTGTTGCTGGTGCTGCGTGAAGGTGGTCGCCGCTCTTCAGCTCCCCTTAACCCCGGTACCCTTTTACCGTCTCTGGAAGAGTCCTGGAACCTCGGGTAGTGGGGTTGCTCCACGACTGTGGGTTGCGGGTGCTCTCCTGCTGCATTGTACCTTTCTACGAGGGCCACAAGCTCATCCGCATTGTGGGGGTCACTCCGACTGACCCAATGGCGTAAGGCAGAGGGAAGTTTCCTCAAGAACTGGTCCATGACCAACCGTTCCACGATGTGGCTTGCTGAGTTGATCTCGGGTTGTAGCCACTTCCGGGCGAGGTGGATGAGGTCATACATCTGGCTTCGGGTGGCTTTATCCATCGTGAAGGACCATGCGTGAAACCTTTGGGCGCGAACAGCCGTGGTTACGCCGAGGCGGGCGAGGATCTCGAACTTCAATTTTGCATAGACGTTAGCTTCGGCTGGCTCTAGATCAAAGTAAGCCTTCTGGGGTTCGCCGCTTAGGAAGGGTGCGATTAGACCAGCCCACTCAGCTTCTGGCCATCCCTCTCTCTGTGCCGTGCGTTCAAACGTGAGAAGATAGGCTTCCACATCATCCGAGGGTCCCATCTTCTGAAGGTAGTGGCTTGCCCTGGTCATTTTCGGAACTGGGGCTGCCGCTGCCAGTGGAAGGTTACTGATAGTCTCCCTCAGGATCTTGAGTTCCTGCTGTAAGCCCTGAGCGAACCGCTGTTGCTCCTCTTTCAGCAAGCGGTTTGTCTCTTGCTGGTTTGCATTCGCCTGTTGCAGGGCTTCATTCGCGTCTCTCTGGACAGCGACATTGCGTACCAGCGCACTCACCACGTCTTCCATCTTGTTTGGAGAGAGAGAAAAACCCCCCTTTTTTTTTTTTTTTTTTTCTTTAAAGTTCTTTAACCCCCAGACCTTTTAGTGTTCTGCCCGCATTCTCCACCATATGTGACAAACGGCTTACTCCGGGGCTCCGCCGTCTGTCCGGGACTGTTAGAACACGGTCTTTTAGGGTAGGTTAAATGATGAGACGTCACGTACTGTTCCTTTAAACAGGCTATGCCTGGTTTATTCAGTCCCAGGCACTGAGACTGCCACAGTTTAAACAGAAAACAAAGCCAAACAAAAAGCTGCTCGTCTGAGCGATAACTTAAACTTAGATGTCCCTGACTCAGAGTTGGAAGTGGCTTGTCCACTTCCACCAACAAAATAAGTACCTTTGCAGTCTTTAGACAAACTAACAGAATGAATGAAGCGATTTGGGAAAGAGGCTTTCTCACCCCTCTGCAGTTCAGCAGCCTTCCAGGCTCTTGGGCGGGGCCCAGAGGCAACAGGAAACAGGTCTTATATACCTGAACTCTAATCAGCATGACAGGTGACAGAAAACAGGCAGCAGACAAACTGTGGAATGGAGTGCCTGTACCACGAGGCTGCCCTGTTCAGCTTAGACAGGACAGAAACTGTTCAGTATCCTGGGAGCCCTGTATATGGAGTTTATTACCAACCCCTGGTTTCTGTCACAATATATAGATATATATATATGTATATGTATTTGTATATATATATAAAGCAGAAAGTAGCCGTGTTAGTCCAGTTGCGATAGTGCAGAATAAATATATATATATAAATATATTGGCGTAGATGACCTAGGTGCAAAAATATAAACCATGCGGGTAGGGGGAAGAAATTGTAAATTGTATATCCCACGCCAAAAATTGAATGGAGAGACTTTCGTAGCTGGTTAGAATAGACTTGTCTCTATATTACTGTAGATGTTTGAACAACATTTCATCCATAGAATATACGGTAATATCAAACCCCTGGTTAATGTATCAAATGTCCAGGTTTGATGTGCCAATTAGTGCAGGGCTGAGACAGATATAATCTTTGAATATTTATTAAAAAACTTTTGTAACCAACAACAGGTATACAACCTTAATAAAACATGCAATTTATGTAGTCATAGAGAGGATCACTGTTGCTGAGCTGTATATGGAGATGTTATCTCAATAAAAAATGTATGAGTCTTTAAAAAGACTAGCTATATCCTTTAAACACAATTACTTGCACATGAGATGTGTAGAAAATATAAATCGCAGTTATTCACCTTACCCACTATGATGATCTTCTGGGTGGCTGGTCTGGGGCAAAACTGCTTGCTAGCAGTGCAGAGATGTAAATCGCAATTACGAGGTAGGGGGAGAGATGGGAAGGGGCTAATCTGCCTCTCCTTCCTTCTGTTAGCTCACCCCTCTTCACTGTATCCGTCCGGGGAATTCCAAACAGGGGTTCTTCAGCGTCTCCATATAATGCAGTGGGTTTGGGTTTTGAACTTTCTAAGACTGTTTGTGTATATATATATACAGCTCAACCCAGTTATAACGCGATCCATTACAACGCGGATCCGCTTATAACGTGGTGCAAGGGTGGCTCCCAGTTTTTGTATTTATGAATACTTTACAACACTATTATTGGTATCTTAAATACTTTATTGTACAATGCATACAATTGTACATTATTTCCAACGCGATCCGCTTACAGCGCGATGTGATTCTTTGGACCCCAGGCACAGCGTTATGAGAGAGAGAGAGAGAGAGAGAGAGAGAGAGAGAGAGAGAGAGAGAGAGAGAGAGAGAGAGAGAGAGAGAGATCCACTATCAGACAGATAGTCTACAAATGGAGAAAGTTCAAGACCACAGCCACTCTACCTAGGAGTGGTAGTCCTAACAAAATCTCTCCAAGAACAAGCTGGCAAATCATCAAGAAGTCACAAAGAACCCTATAGTAACATCCAAGGATCTGCAGGCCACTCTCGCCTTGGCTAATGTGAGTGTTCATGACTCAATTATCAGAATAAGACAGAGCAAGAATGGTGTTCATGAAAGGATAGCCAGGAGGAAACCACTGATCTAAAAAGGACATTGCTGCTTATCTGAAGTTCGCCAAAGAGCACATACTGCAGATGATCCTCAAGATTTCTAAAACAATGTTCTCTAGACAGACCAGTCAAAGGTATAACTTTTTTATCTCAATGAGAAACTTTATGTTTTGTAAAAACCAAACACTACGTTCGAAAAGTAGAACCTCATTCCAACCATCAAACATAGTGGTGGGAGTGTGACGGTTCGGGGCTGCTTTGCTGCCTCAGAACCTGGACAACTTGCTATCATTGACACAATCATGAATTCTGTATTGTATCAGAAGATTCTAGAGGAGAATCAAATGATATAGTTAAATACTTCTCTGTTTATTTTCTCATAAGCAAGGGTCCTTTAGTTCAATTATATATCATTTGTCAATTTGCTTAGCACCTGTGAAAGACAAGTCTATTAAGACAGACCTCCTTCCATAAGAAAGGTTATGAGAACTTTTTGCAGGTACAGCATTGTTAGGACCTACAGATGGGCCATACTGTGATGTGGTTGTAAGCTGAGAATACTTTGGCCAAAGAATTGAACTAAATGACCCTTGCTTATGAGAAGATAAACAGATAAGTATTTAACTATATCATGTGTCAAGTTAGATATAACACTAGGCCTTTTTGTCTTTTGTTTTATACATGAGGTCACAATCCTAGTAGCACTCCTTTTGAGACCAATGTATATGATGTGATGTGTTTGGGTTCTGAGTTTACAGGGGCTGTATGTGTCCAAAAGAACAAACACTACAATTGATGGGTGTGTGCTTTGGTATGACTGCAAAGTGAGTATACCAATACAGCTCAGACTGTCCCTGTTATGCATATGTACTAAAAGTTATTTAGGATTTGGCTTGTCATGATCCACCTTATTACTTCTAATAAGTGTAATGTACTCAAACACATACTGTAGACTCAAAACCAATGTAAACCAATTTTAAAAACATTTACACAACTCTAAAGATGACCAAGATTTACCAAGTAGTAATGTTAGAACACAATGTATTCGTTGTCAACTCCTCACAGACATTTCCTTTACTTTGGATAAGTGTAGAAGACAGTATGAGGTAGTAACCCAAAGGCTAATATTTGTATGTCCTTTTTGAGTTCAAAAGAAGTACATAACTAGCCTAAGGAAGGCTTGAAATGCTGGTTCTGAAGTACCAAGCACACCACTCCTGCTGATGCACAAAAATGTTGCCATACTGCATTACCCCTTGCTATTCCAGTTTTGTTTTTTATCCTTTAACGAACGCCTTAGGCTGCGCTTATAGTGCCGGCGACAGAGACACGACGTCGCTTCAAAACAAATGCATTGAATCTGTAGCATGCGCTTATAGTAGGGGCGACGGAGCGACGAAGAGACATGAATCTCTGTAGTCAGTAGAATTTGATTTTTAGAGAGACGGTCTCCTCATGCGATAGGCTGTAACCAATCAGATAGCTTCTGATCTGATGCAGGGAGAGGGGAAATGTGTCTGTGTGTGAGTGCAGGGAGAGGGGGGGGGGAATTGTGTGTGTTTGTGTGTGTGTGATTGTGAGTGATTGTGTGTGTGCGTGTGTGTGTGATTGTGAGTAATTGTGTGTGTTTGGGACTGTGTGTGGGATTGTGAGTATGTGTGATTCATTGTGTGGGATTTGTGTGAATGTGTGTGTTTGGGAGGGGGGATTGTGTGTGTGGGATTGTGTGTGTTTGTGTGTGTCTGTGTGTCTGAAACACACTATATGAACAACTTTAAAATAGTAAATTCTCCCGTAATTTAAAGTAAAAGTACTGTAAATTCAGCATACAAACAGAAATTACAACTCCTCTCCATTTCAGCCTTCCCCCTTGCTCTTGTCCCCACCCCTCTGCCTTCTGTCACTCCCCTTGTAGCTAGAGACATCTCCCAAACTCAAATTACAACTTTCGTTTGGGCTACGGAGACGGGAGACTTCATCCGTAGCCGTAGCTGTAGCCGTAGCAGGCACTATAAGCGCAGCCTTAGTCTTACCCTGGGGGCATATATTTATAACAAAGCTTTCAGTGTCATGCAATCATTGGATTTTACCCTTGGAAACTTAACCCCTTCCACAATGTCAGGAAGTCTTGAGTTAACCCCTCAGTCCCTTAACCACCTAATCCCCAATCAATAAGACACAGACTCCAAAGTTGGGGTGAAATTGCCACGTTTTTATTAAACAACATACCCCAAGTACCATAGGCAGTGTTAGATTGCACCCAAACATGATTTTAACCAACCTATGTCATAAATGACACCCAAAAAACAACCGGCCGTATCCAGCAGAAGATAAATAAATATGACCGGCCAAACCGGAAGGACATCCCGAGACCGTCCGCCTTAGCACAACCCAGCAACCCCTGCCCCACTTTATTTAAACTGCATCACTGATCCATCCTTACTAGAGATGGGCGGATTTGGATCCCCAGCAGATCGGCTGGTTCCTATGGATTTTCGTGGATCAATCTCAAAAAGGGCGATTCACGTTTTGCGGATTCTTTATTATTATTACCAATATACTCTACATATTCCGCAACCTGTGGATGGATTTTCAGAAATCGATCCACGGATTCAGCATTCCGACAATGGTTGTTTTTAAGGCCTATGTCGTGACTTTTTGGCCACTGTCCCGGTTTCCTATTGGCGCTGGCTATGCATGCACGATTTGCACTTGCCGACCGGGCATGCACGATCGTCCCTTGCCAGTTGCTAGTGCGCACAAATGATCGGCGCTTGACAGCCATTGTAAAAAACAATTGCTTCCATTGTCAACTCTATTCTGTCTGCAGGCCATATCACTAAGATCTGGAAAACTGCCACAGTTGTCCCAATCTTCAAATGAGTGGACAAAAACATTGTCTCAAACTACAGGCCAATCTCTCTTCTCCCAATACTATCCAAAGTCATGGAAAAATGTGTTCACTCCCAATTAAGCGATTGCTATACCATGGCAAATTTCCCTAGCCAATTCCAATCTGGCTTTTACCCCAAACATTCCACCGTAACTACCCAGCTGAAAGTTTGCAATGAAATCCAGTGTGATGGAACGGGGACAATTCACTGGTGCAAAATTTCTAGATTTTGCAAAGGCTTTTGATAATGCTGATCATGTTATCTTGCTTAACAAACTCCAGTGCTCTGGAATAGGGAAGCATGCTTTCAACTGGTTTCATTCCTACCTATCAGGTAGATCCCAACATATGTCCATCTCAGGCTCTAACTAGAACCCCTTGGATATCACCTGTGGTGTCCCGCAAGGCTCTGTTCTGGGGCCCCTACTCTTCTCAGTGTTCATCAATGATCTTCCCACAGTTTGTAAGGGAGCTTCAATACACATGTATGCAGATGACACAATCTTATATGCACACAGCCCTAGCCTGTCCGACCTTGAACACACTTCAATCTGACTTTTTGAGACTTGAAAATTGAATTTCCCAAAACAATCTGTTTTTAAACACTGACAAGTCTGTAACAATGGTATTTGGGACCAGGCTACATTTTAAAGCTTCCAATTACTGAGCTCCAGATCAGAACCAAGGCTAACACCACCCTAAATCCTGTTACTAGTTTTAAATACTTGGGCATATTGTTTGACTCCCATTTAACATTCAGGATGCACATTGATACCCTGACATCCAAAACCTATGCCAAACTAGGTGTACTTTACAGAAACAAATTCTCCCTAAGTCTGCTGGTCAGAAAGCGTATCGCACAGCAGATGCTAATGCCAATTATTGACTATGGGGACATAGTATATAGCCGGCACCCCAAACACACATTAGCAAACTTGATACCCTCTACAATTCAATATGCCGTTTTGTGCTCCAATACAACTACAACACACATCACTGCAAAATGCTCAAAGAACTAAATTAGTCATCACTAGAGTCTAGGCGCAAAGTTCACCTTTCCTGTCTCACCCTCAAATACTTTCTGGGCAAGCTACCCAGCTACCTGAACAAGCTCCTCACCCCTACCACATGCAGTACCTATCACCTGAGATCTGACTCCAAAAGACTGTTCATGGTCCCAAGGTTCAACAAGGTATCCGGACGCTCCTCCTTTTCTTTCCATGCACCCCACAACTGGAACAATCTACCAGAGACTCTCACAGCCACCACCAGTTTAAGTTCTTTCAAAACTAAAGCTGTCTCGCATTTTAATCTGGTCTGTAACTGTTACATACCCCTAAATGAAAAGAGAGATACCGGCGCCTGATCTGTCCACATTGGATTGAAGTCCAGTAGAAATAGTCCCAAATCCAGGATGTGCTACAGTCACTGAATCTTTGAGTGCTCCGTTAGGAATTCATGCAGGGGATGTGGAACATGAAATAAAAGAAGAGAGAATTTAGTGCAACACAGCTAAACAGATTACACAGACATAAAAATGCAAGCTGGCTGACACAGGGGGACAAGACAGACAGACACAACTAGACAGACAACATTAAAGCAAAGCTAGTGATAAAAGTTAATTTATTATAACTGAAAATAAAAAGTAGGACAGGTTGCTGATGTGCCGCTCCGGTGGGTTAAAATCTGAATAACACTCACAGGACGGCAGATGTAGATTCGCATAAGTCAATGTGAGCCGAAATTCACGTGTGGGGGGGTCGCAGGGTTCTCAGGATGCCGTGTATTCCCTCTGTTACTCCTTACTGGTGAGGACCGGAAATGACGTCTCCGTTGCGCCGAAACCGGAAATGACGTCGCCGGGTGTGACGTCAGGACTGGTGAATCCAGTGAAGCCTCAGGGAAATGGCGATCCGCACCTCCTTGCCCCTACTTCGCTCAACAAAAGCGCTCAGCGATATAACAGCTTGTACTCAGCAAAAGTGTCCAAAATAGAATAAAACAGCCCTACGCGTTTCGTGTGGGTAACCACACTTCCTCAGGGGATATAAAGTTATGGCAGTGAGCCCTGGTATATATATCCTTAGCTTGGCTCCGATTGGTCTGTCAATCAGGGCAGTCAAGGGGATACACCAATTAGCTTAATAGATCACTGACATTTGATTCAGCTTTGCAAACAAAATAAAAAAACAGCATGACACAACATTTAACATAACATAAAAACAGATAAGATAGTGGATGGATAGGTTAATGGCATAGGCAATGAACAGTAGAGTAGATAAAAATAATTAAAAATATACATATATATATAAAAAAAAGTCCCATTCAAAGGGTGCAGGAATAAAAGAAAACATACGCCTGATGTTATAAGAACGCTCCTAGCTCAAAGTCTATATTTAACCCTTGAGGTGATAATGTTTTAAGCTCGTATATCCAGTAAGCCTCACGCATACTAGATTTTTGTAATCTATCACCACCTCTTGCACTAGCAGGAATTGTCTCAATGGCTTGACATTTAAG
Source organism: Ascaphus truei (assembly GCF_040206685.1). Lineage (NCBI taxonomy): Eukaryota > Metazoa > Chordata > Amphibia > Anura > Ascaphidae > Ascaphus > Ascaphus truei. The sequence continues at coordinate 122,141,135 of NC_134488.1, read as the reverse complement.
ACCGCTAGGATTTTTATCATGATGTGTGAGGAAATGGTGGGATACGCTATGGGTTATCAGTCCTCTTTTGATATTGTATATGTGTTCATACACTCTCCTCTGGTATGTTCTTCCGGTCCTTCCCACATATTGCAGGCCACAAGGACATTGTAGCAGATATATGACAAAACACATATGACAGATAATATGTGACTTGATAGGATGTTCTATCTTAGTGACGTTAGATTTAAAACTCTTAGCATTACTACTGTATGCACACGCCATACACTTGGAGCATTTAAAAAAAAACCTTATTCAACACAGCTCTATTCTCTTTTAAATGAATCAGTGGACAACTAGGAGCTACCCTAGATTTTAAATTGGACGACCTAGTAAATATAATATGCGGTTTCACAGGTAGAACTTCTGCTAGAACACTGTCCCTCAGTAGGATTGGCCAGTGTTTGTTGATTATTTTTCTGATTTTTGGTGCCATGCCATTGTATTGTGTAATAAATGGGACCTTTTCAAAAAAATTGTTTTTCAAATCTTTTTTCTTATAAACCAGAAGATCCTCTCTTTTCATGTTGGTAACATGATTGATAACCTCATCTAAAGGTTGCTCTGGGTAGTTCCTACTAAGAAACTTGCACTTCAGTTCCTCCGCCTGTAACGCAAAGTCACCAATATCGGAACAATTGCGTCTCAAGCGGAGAAACTGGCCCCTCGGTATATTCTTTATCCACAATGGGTCATGTGAACTGTCGGCTCTCAGGTAGGTATTTGCCTGCACTGGCTTGAAGTATGTTTTAGTGTGTAGAGTGTGATTGGTGATATAAATATTTAAATCTAAAAAATCAATGTGCTCTGTACTGTGATTAAAAGTGAACTCAAGATTTTTATCATTACTGTTCAAATAAGAAAAAAAGTGTTGTAATAGTGCTTCGCCGCCGGACCAGATGAATATAACGTCATCTATATAACGTTTCCAGAGCACCAGGTCTGTCCCATATGGACAGTTGTTCCAAATTGAACTTTCTTCCCAACTGTCCATAAAAAGGTTTGCATAACTTGGGGCAAACCTGGTGCCCATCGCGGTTCCACATTCTTGATTATAAAAAAGTGAGTTGAAAGTAAAATAATTATGGGTTAAAATGAAAAAAATGCTGTCAATCAAAAATTGTTTTTTAACAGATGTTAGTTGGGTAGTGGAATCCAATTTTTGAGATATTGCCCTGCAGCCCAATTGATGGTCTATAATTGTATACAGTGACTTGACGTCCGCTGTTACCAGTATATAATTGGGCTGAATCTATTTATATCACCAATCACACTCTACACACAAAAACATACTTCAAGCCAGTGCATGCAAATACCTACCTGAGAGCCGACAGTTCACATGACCCATTGTGAATAAAGAATATACAGAGGGGCCAGTTTCTCCGCTTGAGACGCAATTGTTCCGATATTGGTGACTTTGCGTTACAGGCGGAGGAACTGAAGTGCAAGTTTCTTAGTAGGAACTACCCAGAGCAACCTTTAGATGAGGTTATCAATCATGTTACCAACATAAAAAGAGAGGATCTTCTGGTTTATAAGAAAAAAGATTTGAAAAATAATTTTTTTGAAAAGGTCCCATTTATTACACAATACAATGGCATGGCACCAAAAATCAGAAAAATAATCAACAAACACTGGCCAATCCTACTGAGGGACAGTGTTCTAGCAGGAGTTCTACCTGTGAAACCGCAAATTATATTTACTAGGGCGTCCAATTTAAAATCTAGGATAGCTCCTAGTTGTCCACTGATTCATTTAAAAGAGAATAGAGCTGTGTTGAATAAGGTTTTTTTTTAAATGCTCCAAGTGTATGGCGTGTGCATACAGTAGTAATGCTAAGAGTTTTAAATCTAACGTCACTAAGATAGAACATCCTATCAAGTCACATATTAACTGTCATATGTGTTTTGTCATATATCTGCTACAATGTCCTTGTGGCCTGCAATATGTGGGAAGGACCGGAAGAACATACCAGAGGAGAGTGTATGAACACATATACAATATCAAAAGAGGACTGATAACCCATAGCGTATCCCACCATTTCCTCACACATCATGATAAAAATCCTAGCGGTCTTAAATGTCAAGCCAGTGAGACAATTCCTGCTAGTGCAAGAGGTGGTGATAGATTACAAAAATCTAGTATGCGTGAGGCTTACTGGATATACGAGCTTAAAACATTATCACCTCAAGGGTTAAATATTAACTTTGAGCTAGGAGCGTTCTTATAACATCAGGCGTATGTTTTCTTTTATTCCTGCACCCTTTGAATGGGACTTTTTTTTATATATATATGTATATTTTTAATTATTTTTATCTACTCTACTGTTCATTGCCTATGCCATTAACCTATCCATCCACTATCTTATCTGTTTTTATGTTATGTTAAATGTTGTGTCATGCTGTTTTTTTATTTTGTTTGCAAAGCTGAATCAAATGTCAGTGATCTATTAAGCTAATTGGTGTATCCCCTTGACTGCCCTGATTGACAGACCAATCGGAGCCAAGCTAAGGATATATATACCAGGGCTCACTGCCATAACTTTATATCCCCTGAGGAAGTGTGGTTACCCACACGAAACGCGTAGGGCTGTTTTATTCTATTTTGGACACTTTTGCTGAGTACAAGCTGTTATATCGCTAAGCGCTTTTGTTGAGCGAAGTAGGGGCAAGGAGGTGCAGATCGCCATTTCCCTGAGGCTTCACTGGATTCACCAGTCCTGACGTCACACCCGGCGACGTCATTTCCGGTTTCGGCGCAACGGAGACGTCATTTCCGGTCCTCACCAGTAAGGAGTAACAGAGGGAATACACGGCATCCTGAGAACCCTGCGACCTCCCCACACGTGGATTTCGGCTCACATTGACTTATGCGAATCTACATCTGCCGTCCTGTGAGTGTTATTCAGATTTTATCCCACCGGAGCGGCATATCAGCAACCTGTCCTACTTTTTTTTTCAGTTATAATAAATTAACTTTTATCACTAGCTTTGCTTTAATGTTGTCTGTCTAGTTGTGTCTGTCTGTTCTGTCCCCCTGTGTCAGCCAGCTTGCATTTTTATGTCTGTGTAATCTGTTTAGCTGTGTTGCACTAAATTTTCTCTTCTTTTATTTCATGTTCCACATCCCCTGCATGAATTCCTAACGGAGCACTCAAAGATTCAGTGACTGTAGCACATCTTGGAATTGGGACTATTTCTACTGGACTTTCATCCATTGTGGACTGATCAGGCGCCGGTATCTCTCTTTTCATTTATGCTGTTCATCTGATTGTACTATCAGTTTCACCAGGCTACCTATCTACCAATAGGGTTCCCCCTCTTAACAGGGTACATTGTTATTCCCATTAGCGCTTTTTTACATCACCTTTTTTTCTTTTTCTGTTACATACCCCTACACTATATATTATCTCTAACTGTGTATGCTATGTCTTGTATATAATGTATACCCTGTTCACTTATGTAACTAAATTTGTAACCATGTACTATTTGTCATCTTAACCTTATGCCCAGGACATACTTGAAAACGACAGGTAACTCTCAATGTATTACTTCCTTGTAAAATATTTTAGAAATAAATAATATTTTGTCCATATAACAAAATATAAAAGAACAATCTTGGGGTGTCTTCTCACCGATACCACTAGCTAGTATGGCAAAGCCCTGAAGCCAGTTTTCAAATGTTCTAGCCAACTGTCTCTTCTATGAAAAGCTGATCTTAATTCGTATTTTTCTATCTGCTTTTTCTAAAGCGTCATCATCTACCAGAAACAACAGCAATACATCGCTAAAATCATCATTCTATATCTTCTCCTTGGTCTCTGAAGGTAAGTCCCTACCTAAGGGACCAATCCCTCACATATAAGTTTCCCTATTTCACACTAAAGATTGTTCCCCAGGTGTAATCTGCAAGTTTATTGATTGCACTCCCTCCCCAGGCCCATTACTTCCTTATACCCCCTCAGGCCCATTACCTCCGTATATCCCCCAGACCCATTACAATCATATAAGTCTCCCCCCATTATCTGCTTATACACTCTCCCACGTCCCCCCCAATGCTGCTCATATCTGCTTTTTCCTCCACCCCCCTCCCTGGCAGACTCTGGAGATTTCTTCCCTCCCCATCATGTGATGTAGGAAGGTCTGAGCCTGGTGGAGGGGGGGGGTCTTGCGAGTGTGGAGGGGGGGTCTGCTTCTTATATTTGTCCTTGGAGCAACAATGTCTATTGACATCCCTGACATTCTCTTTGTTCTTTTACTTACATAGTAGATGATTTTGAAAAAATACATGCGTCCAACAAGTTCAACCTGTACTACATTTAGATAACAGATACTTTATCCTATTTCCATACATACAGTATATTGATCCAGATGAGACAAACAAAAACCCCAGTGACATATCATCCAATGATATCTCATAAGGGGAAAAATAAATTCCTTCTCGATTTCAAGAATTGGCAATCAGATTACTCCCTTGATCAGCATCCTTCCCATGTTTACTTATTTGGTATATCCCTGTATACCTTTCCTTTCTAAAAAAGATGTCCAACTTTTTTTTTAACAAATCTATTGTATCTGCCATCATAGTCTCCATGGGTAAGGAATTCCACATTTTAACTGCCCTTACTGTAAAGAACACTTTCCTTTGTTGCTGGTGAAATCTCCTTTCTTTCAACCTTAAGGAATGACCCTGAGTCCTTTGTACTGCCCTTGGGATGAATAGTTCTTTTGAAAGATCCTTGTACTGCCCCGAATATGTTTGAATATAGTTATCATATCCCCTCTTAGACGCCTCTTTTCAAATGTAAATAAATCTAAATTAGCTAGCCTCTCCTCATAAGTTAGATTGTCCATCCCCTTTATTAATGTGGTGGCTCTTCTCCGCACTCTCTCTAGTTCCATAATGTCTTTTCTAAGGAGTGGTGCCCAAAACTGCTGCATATTCAAGGTTTGGTCTTACTAATGCTTTGTAAAGGGGCATACAGTAATTATGTTTACTTCCCTTCCATCCATTGTCCGTTTAATGCAAGATAAGATCCCTCTTCTGTGCAACCGTATCAAAAGCCTTTGCAAAATCTAAGTAGACCACATCAACTACATTACCCTGATCTAAATTCCTACTTACCTCCTCAAAGAAACAAATAAGGTTAGTTTGGCATGATTTATCCTTTATAAATCCATGCTGACTATTACTAAAAATGTTGTTTTCCATTAAGTGTATCTGAATATTATCCTGTATTAAACCAGTAGCATCCCCACTATTGAAGTCAGGCTCACAGGTCTGTAATTTCCCGGTTGTGATCTAGCTCCCTTTTAAATATAGCCACCAAGTATGCTTTACATCAATCTTATGGTACTGAGCCTGTGGAAATGGAATCCTTGAATATTAAATGTAATGGTTTGGCTATTACTGAGCTTAACTCCTTGAGAACTCTTGGATATATGCCATCGGGGCCAGGTGCCTTATTTACTTACATTATATCGAGCCACCTATGAACTTCTACTGCTAATTTCTGTTCACAAAGTTACAAAGTTTCTACATTTTTATCATTCCCTTCACAAACATCTTCACTTATAATTGGGTTTAAATCCGGTCTAACATATGAACATACTCCCCAATTTTTCGTTTGCTTTGTACCACCGAAAAAAGTGCTCAGGACCAAAAAAAAATGCGGCTCGAAATCCGACAAAAAAAATTCACCCATCTCTGGTCCCCAGGGCAATTGTGATCACATAGGTTTGGAAGAAGTATACGGTACATTGTTTGTGGGCTGCTAAACCTGAAGCCCGAAGTTTATTCCATGAAAGTCCTGGTGATATGGGGCATTACTAACTGTATGCAGGTGTACCTCCCCAGCATATGAGTGAGAGCTACAAAGGGGATGAAGATCACAGTACTATTTTTTGCCATGAGTTTCTGTGAAGTGAAATGTATTTTACTGCCTATAGAGCCTTATAGGCTGATGTCAAATAAAGCTCCTTTTATGTTTTACAAAAGTTCCTCGCGTCCATCCGTTTTCTATCTGATTATCCATGCCCAGCCCTCACCTTCCCGGGACACCCTGAGCAAGTATGAGGGATAGAGCACTGCAACGTAGTCAATATGATTAAAAACTCCTTTGGAGTTGGGTATGAATGGTTACATATCTGTCAGGTTTCTTGCATTAGCAAGCATGCATTTCATTATTTATTCCAGGCTGTACTATTGTTAGCTTATCTGCTCCTGCCCTTCTACTCCAATTGATTTTAGTCTTTAGACGTTTACTGGTATTATCAGTATTTAATATGAGTGCCTCCCTGATTGGTAAACTCCCACTCCCCGCCGGGGTGCTGACAGATTTTCTGGGGCCCAGGACTAGAGTTTCAACTGCTCCCACCCCTGCCCCCTGGGTCGGCAGTCTTGCGAGCTTCTCCTCCCTCCCCCATTTATATCTAATCACTCTCCCCGTCCTCCTCATGTATTTATCTCCCCCCTCAGTCTTTCACTCTTCTCCCCTCTATTCCTCATTCACTCCAACCCTCATCCCTCTCTTCCTCACTTCCTATTTTTGACCACTCTCTCCTCCCACCAGTTGCGGATTTCCCCATTAGGTCCCATAGGTCTGGGCATAAAGTGGCAAACTTTTGGGGCGGCAAAAATGTCTGCCCCCATATACATTTGAGGCACTCTCGGGCCTATCAGGCCTGATGGGAAGGCATTTCCATGTGGTGGCCGCCTCTTTGCTGCCGCCCACTTTCTCCTTCCAAATCACAGCATCAAATGACGCTGTGGATGTCCCCACCTTGACATCACAGCAAGGAGGTACCCACCACATGTAAGTGCCATGGGGCTGTGGATCTTGAAATCCGCCACTGCCTCTCACATTTCCCCCCTCTACTCACTCGATTAGCCCCCTCTCACTCAATCCCGCTCCCTCAATCTCCCCTCCTCATACTCATTCCCTCCTCCCCTGCCCTCCCACACACACACACTCACGCAAACCCCCCTCCACACACAATCCCCTCCAATACTCATTCAACGCCCCACAATGCTCACATGAACCCCCACAATAATTACCCCTCACAATACCCACACAAAACCCTCCCAAATAATTACCCCTGACAATACACACACAATAATACCCACCCACACACTAATCCACCACACAAAATACATACAACACTACCCCCATCCCCAAATACATACAACACTAACCCCCATCCCCAAATACATACAACACTAGTCACCCACCCCCACATTAACAAGACACTTCCCGCATCCCCAAATACATATAACACTAACCACCATCCCCAAATACATACAACACTACTCCCCCATCACCAAATACATACAACACTACTCCCCCATCCCCAAATACATACAACACTACTCCCCCATCCCCAAATACATACAACACTACTCCCCCATCCCCAAATACATACACTACTCCCCCATCACCAAATACATACAACACTACTCTCCCATCCCCAAATACATCCAACACTACCACCCCATCCCCAAATACATACAACACTACCACCCCCATCCCCAAATACATACAACACTACTCCCCCATCCCCAAATACATACAACACTACTCCCCCATCCCCAAATACATACAACACTACTCCCCCATCCCCAAATACATACAACATTACACCCCCATCTCCAAATACACACACTACTCTCCCATCCCCAAATACATACAACACTACTCCCCCATCCCCAAATACATACAACGCTACTCCCCAATCCCCAAATACATACAAAACTACTCCCTCATCCCCAAATACATATAACATTACACCCCCATCCCCAAATACATTCAACACTACTCTCCCATTACCAAATACATACAACATTACACCCCCATCCCCAAATACATACAACACTACTCCCTCATCCCCAAATACATACATTACACCCCCATCCCCAAATACATTCAACACTACTCCCCCATCACCAAATACATACAACATTACTCCCCCATCTCAAAATACATACAACATTACTCCCCCATCTCAAAATACATACAACACTACTCCCCCATCACCAAATACATACAACATTACACCCCCATCCCCAAATACATTCAACACTACTTCCCCATCCCCAAATACATACAACGCTACTCCCCAATCCCCAAATACATACAAAACTACTCCCTCATCCCCAAATACATACAACATTACACCCCCATCCCCAAATATATTCAACACTACTCCCCCATCACCAAATACATACAACATTACACCCCCATCCCCAAATACATTCAACACTACTCCCCCATCACCAAATACATACAACATTACACCCCCATCCCCAAATACATACAACACTACTCCCCCATCACCAAATACATACAACATTACACCCCCATCCCCAAATACATACAACACTACTCTCCCATCCCCAAATACATACAACATTACACCCCCATCCCCAAATACATTCAACACTACTCCCCCATCACCAAATACATACAACATTACACCCCCATCCCCAAATACATACAAAACTACCCCCTCATCCCCAAATACATACAACATTACACCCCCATCCCCAAATACATTCAACACTACTCCCCCATCACCAAATACATACAACATTACACCCCCATCCCCAAATACATACAACACTACTCCCTCATCCCCAAATACATACAACATTACACCCCCATCCCCAAATACATTCAACACTACTCCCCCATCACCAAATACATACAACATTACTCCCCCATCTCAAAATACATACAACATTACTCCCCCATCTCAAAATACATACAACACTACTCCCCCATCACCAAATACATACAACATTACACCCCCATCCCCAAATACATTCAACACTACTTCCCCATCCCCAAATACATACAACGCTACTCCCCAATCCCCAAATACATACAAAACTACTCCCTCATCCCCAAATACATACAACATTACACCCCCATCCCCAAATACATTCAACACTACTCCCCCATCACCAAATACATACAACATTACACCCCCATCCCCAAATACATTCAACACTACTCCCCCATCACCAAATACATACAACATTACACCCCCATCCCCAAATACATACAACACTACTCCCCCATCACCAAATACATACAACATTACACCCCCATCCCCAAATACATACAACACTACTCTCCCATCCCCAAATACATACAACATTACACCCCCATCCCCAAATACATTCAACACTACTCCCCCATCACCAAATACATACAACATTACACCCCATCCCCAAATACATACACAACTACTCCCTCATCCCCAAATACATACAACATTACACCCCCATCCCCAAATACATTCAACACTACTCCCCCATCACCAAATACATACAACATTACACCCCCATCCCCAAATACATACAACACTACTCTCCCATGACCAAATACATACAACATTACTCCCCCATCCCGAATGTCAGTCCCAGCTTTTAGCGCACACCAGTGGGAGAGAGGTGCCCGGTGTAGAGAGAGACAGTCCCGGCACGAGGCCTGCAACAGATGGGGAGTGCCAAGGCCCGGCGGCAATCAGACGTCCAATAGCTGCATGCAGAATTTGGGACTGACCTCTGGCCAGGCCCAACTTCCAGCGCTGGATGGCAGGACCCCACCCCACTCGCAGCCGCTAAACCCAGGACACTTGTCCCAGCTCTTCCCCCACTGTCGGTGACCCTGCTTCCCCTCACTGCACCTCCATGACAAATATCTATTTCCCTATTCCTATCTATTCGGTCTAGTCCATTACCTCTCGCTTGTCCCTCCTCATTCCTAGTTATCATGGGATACAGACAAAGGGTTTGTTCAACCCTAGGCTTTTTTGAACCAGCAGTATACCCCATCACAGCCCATACAATGCAATCAGCTTTAGGTGTGTGATTTTTGCAGACTTAGTTCATCTAAAAAAAAAGTACTTGAAATTAACACCTGTCCCAATCTAGGGCTGGGACTTAATTATTACTGTATCAATTCTCACACTTACTTAACATAGATGTCTCATATAAACATCTACAGTATTCTGTACTTTAACCACTTAACACTTTAACCTCTTTGCACACCACTTAACTCAAGGGGCTGTTTAACATTAGGTCAATATTTGAGGACAAAGAGAAAAATCTGGGGAGGACTAAGGCTGAAGGTAATGAGAAAAATGATGTATGTGTGAGTTTGATCCACCGCACATGTACAAATGCTCACATATATAATATATACTATACACACCCATTTAAACAGAAACTCACACACCTCCTATGTACACACACATAGCACAACTTCATATTAACAAATATTAATGTAGATTCACACATATAGTCCTAAGGCATGCCTCAATACACTTCTAAATAGTAGCTCATGTTCGCACACGCCCTTTATACAAAGTCAACCCTAGAGAAACCAAGACACACACGCAGGCACACATCATTTGTCAATAATGGAACAGGAGGTGTAAAGGACAATCCCAAGAATTTGGACTTTAATAATCATATTTATTAGATATTTTATCACACACTTTATATAAATAAATATATATATATATATATATATATATGTGTATGTATATATATACGCAATATGCGCAATAATTTTATCCATAAACATACTTCACCATATTGGTATTTTTTCATCCATAGGTACATCTCGTTGTGGAATTCGAATATAGGACTTGTTCACGTATTTATCCTTCAGTTGTTATATATCCATGCACCTGTGTCTCTGATTTGCGCCTTTTGTTTTTTTTTGTACTTTGTATTTCCTTTGGGGTGGTGTACACCCATTACATTGTGGCAGCACTCATAGACATCATTGCAACACTATTTTAAATCAGTTTTGTGCACCTTATAATTTTTTCTTTTTATATGTATATATGAAGGCCTTGCTGCAGTGGAAGTGCTGTATGCTGGGCGATAATGGTGAAAGACAGGGTTGCAGACCTGTCTAAGACATGCAAATGAACATACAGTAATATTTCCATTTGCTATATGCTTTACTGTGGAGGGTTTTTGTCACTTTTTTTTACCCACCGTGTGTGTGTGTTTGGTGTGTGTGTGTATATATGTATGTATGTATATATGTATATATATATATATATATATATATATATATATATATATACCTATATGTATATATTGGAAATATTTAGATTGTATATTGATTAAGAGTAGTGCTTAACACATTGTTATATACTGTACATTTGTATCAGTATCTAAAGGGTTTGCTGTCGCAGTGTATGGATAACAGAGACTCATCATGCCTAGACTAACAAATTGCTATAAAAAGGACCCTATGTATATTATTGTACAGTACACAGTGCATGAATGGAAGAGATGAACAAATATGTGCACAAATATTACTGATGTCAACCAGAGGCCTATAGTATATGAGTAATAATTGAACATCTAGAACATTATCAAATAAAAACTAATTGAAATATAAAACACATACAAAGCAACCAGAGATAGAACTTGGTGCCTTTGATATCTAAGTGCAAACATAGGCAAGTGCAATATTAAAATGTATAAATATATGTAATGTCAGTGTAAAGTATCTTGTATAGCAATGTATTGCTAATGAATACTGTATAATCAATCACTGGTACTGATGAATCAATACGGCCTCGGTATGCTGCCCCAGATCTCAGGATCACCAATACTCTTCAGGAACAAATGACATCAAAAACAATAAAAATAGTGGTGCTTGGGCGAATAGGGCTCTTAAAAATTACAGGTATTCCAAGAATGTATTATGTATTAATGATGTTACCACTATTACTAAGGAAAAGAGACTCACAATGTCTAGGTAGCTATTAAGAAAGCCTCTATGAGTTGCTAAACTCGTTCGGGGAAGGCATTTTCCCGAGCGGTCTGGCTCCTGGCCAAACTCATTGAGCGGGTGCTGCCAAACATCTCCAACTCGCATTTTTTCTCAAATGACGCTATTCTTGTAACTCCGATGAGATAATCAGAGCTCGGAAATAGTGAGTTAAATCACTAATCTCATCTCGCCAGCCCTATGGTGGCGAGATGGGATTTGAGAGCAAAACTTAGAAAAAAATGCATTTTTTCTGCATCGGATTGCAGCCGGGAGTCCCCAGAGCTGATGCACAGTAATACCAGCTTCAGAGACCCCCGGCTTCAATCCTTTGCAATAAAAATACATTTACAGGCAGCTTCTTTACATTAACGGCTAAGGCAATGCAGGGGTTAAATACCAGTGCCTCATTTATTGTGGGTAGCGGGGGTGGGTGAAGGGGTTGTTTGGCCCATTGTGGGTATTTAGGCCTTGTGGGGGGTTGTGGGAGGAGTTAACCAATTAATTACCTTAGTGGTTATCACCACTAAGGTAATGAAGGGGTTAACCCCTCCTGCTACCCACTCAGTAGGCATAAACACGGGCCAAATACCACCTTCACCAACCACTGATACCCACAATAAACATTAAAACATAATACTTGCCAATACACCCATTCATTGCCAGTGTGGTTACCTATGCCCTCAATGAGAGCAAAGATAACCCCAATGGCAAAGTATGGGCACCCCCTCTACCCCCAACAACCCCCCTCCCCACAACACATACAGTACAGAAACGGACAACATTTCTATTATCCACATATGGATAATAGCTAATTTGCCCATTTAAAATAAAACATTATCCAGCCAGCATAAAGTAAATAAAACTTCTACTTATCCTTGCCAGGATGAAGGCTGTCCTCATCTTCCTCACCGTCCATGTCCTCATAACAATAAAAAATACAAACTAATGGGCCCTAACCCCTTAATCACCGTAGCGGTTAGTAACCTCTTTAGTAATTAAGGGGTTAACCCCCCTCCCCTGCTACCCACCCAGGAAGCCTAACCACCCACCCCGGGGCAACTACCCCACCCTCTACCTATTGAGTGGCATAGTGGCTCGACAAATGCACCCACCCGCTTGCCACTGGCGAGTACATTTTGGCCGCTGTGAGTGTTAACCTGTGATGAGGTCCGGCGGCGTGGTGCTGCGATCTCTGTCTTCTCCCCTGCAAATTGTACTCTTTCCCCTGCAGGTCTTGAAAAAATGGCCACGCGACGTCAAAAGATGCTATGTTGCCATGGCAACAGGATGTGGTGTAACGTCACTACGTCCCGTTGTTATGGCAAAACGGCATCATTTGATACCGCAGGATTATTTTTTCAGAACCTGCAGGGTAAAGAGTACAATTTTCAGGGGAGAAGACTGAGATCGCCGCATTACGCCGCCGGATCCCGCCACAGGTAAGAGTCATGATTGAGGGGGTGATGGAGTTTTTTTTGGGGGGGGGGTGAGTTACTTTTGGGGGGGGAGCAAGAGGGCTTTTCCCTAGTTTGTTGAGCCCTGATCATGCCCATATAATATGATTAAACACTATTGCAGTCAATGGGCAATCTTAAAAAAAACAACAGCACCAAAAATATACAACAATGTAAAAAACAAGCACCTAAACAACACAACAATTACATAAATCAAAGACCTATACAACACAACAATGAAACAAAAAAAAGGGCGCCAAAGAACTATCTATAGAAAGGCTGCATATAGTCTTAATTTACAATATTTGTACAAATTCAAATTACGGTTGCTCAGGAGTTGGGTTAATGCTGGTATTAGTGTTTTATTTGTGTGTATCTGCTTGGGTTAACATATATTCTTGTTCCTACCCTAGTCTGTTGAACCCCATAGATGCCGTCATTGTTTTGTTTAAATTATTTTGTTTACATTTTTGTTTAACTGTTACTATGTTTAATTTGCTCAGATGTGATTGCTGTTTGGGTTGTTTTTTTATTTACCTTTTATTTTATAATCTTCTATAAAGAGAAAATACGAGGAAGTATGCAAGAAGCCAGGCTTCACAGATCTGACAGATAATCTAAAGAGTTGGAGTCAAAAATTTTTATGGCTTTCTATATATATGATGTAAACATATGTTATATTTCTATGATGCTCTGCTTCAATGTATATGTCAATCTACAATAAAGAATCGTTAAAAAAAATAGGGGTGCAAAACATAGCATAAAATCCTTTATAAGTAATAATTAAAACATATGATATGAATACACTCATAATATAATATTAAAAAAATCGCCTGGTTAGAGAGAGCTGAGTTTCTCACTGCTTCCATTGATACTGGAATCTGACCTCCTGACTTGCCCTGAACGCTGGAATGTTTTAAAGAAAGAGCCTGTTTTGTCCACTGGTGTCAACCGACCGGCCGAATGGGAAGCCTCTGAATGCTGACAGAAGCTGTCTCCTTGCTTGGTGCAGTCTCGTGGGCTGGCAGCCCAGCTGACGAAGCCATATGCATTGTCGAAACGCGTTAGAAAAGCAAGCATCGGTGGATGGAGCATTTTTCAGCCGGGCATTAAACTGGAGAGCACTGCCTCTGCTCCAACCCGACTCCAGCCCACACTGTGAAGACGCACTTCCATTTCAAGTCATCATTTATGGGAGACTCCGTAGCAACAAGGATGCCAGCCCACGAGACTGGACCGAGTGAAGGGACAGCATCTGCCCGTTTGACTGGAGATCACCCGTAGATAAAACAAGCTCCTTCTCTAAAACATCCCAGCATTTAGGGCTAATCAGGAGAACAGATTCCAGTGCCAACAGAAGCAGTTCTCTATAACCAGGAAATACAGGTGCCTTTTTTTTTTCAACTTCAAGTTTATTGAATTTTTGTTGACAAGACATGGAGCCATTTCATGTATAAATATATGTAAACATTTTTTCATCATAATATCTGTGACACAGACCCCCTGCCTATGCAAACTTCCATGACACAAAACAAATAACAAACGTGGGATGGGGAAGAGAGTGTAGGGGTGGGAGGTCGTTGTGATGTAACTCTCTTGCTCGGTTGATCTCGGCTTGGCTTCCAATATGCCATCCTGTGGACTATCCCTTTTCTTATTGTAGGGGGGGCCTCTTCCTTCTCTTTTTATTGAGGGGGGTCTAAACGTATACCTATCTGTCCTGTGTCCCTGTCAGTAGCTACTCATCCAAGGAGAACTCATTTACCTTTATCAAAGCCATATAGTGGCATTGCTCTCCCCTTGATTATCTGTCTGAGCCAACCACGGCTTCCAGAACTTTTGGAAATTTGGGCCAGTGTCGTTGACCAAACTTGTCAACTTCTCCATCTGGCAACCTGGTGAAAAAATAGGTGCAAAAATAAGCGCTCATGCAAACATAAGTGAATATAAAACACAACCTTAGATACAATGTCCAATAGGTAGTCCTGGAGCTGCCCAAAGAGATTGTTCTGGTATCTCTAAACCAGACTTGGAAATGTGGAAATAGCAACCTCCTGTGGCGCTGAGGCAAGGGTGTAGATTGGAAACAGGATTCTTCTCTTAAACGAATACCTCAGGAGAAAAGACAAAACATGCAGATAGCCTGCAATAGTGCATTACCCAGGGACAACTAGGATCACGGATAAAAAGAGCAATTTATTACAATGTTAGAACTATACAATAAAAATCACAATTTATTACACTAAAACTTTGATGTGCCTCTGCACTGGACCAATTGATCTTGGCGGTTGATCCGGCGGAAAAGACCCTAAAACCAATGCACATGTCCTATTCACTTCTGGTGAGTAGGATTCCAATTTTTATAAAGGCGGAGCAAGTTCAAAGATCAATTGGTCCAGTGCAGAGGCACATCAAAGTTTTAGTGTAATACATTGTGATTTTTATTGTTTAGTTTTAACATTGTGTAATAAATTGCTCTTTTTATTCGTGATCCTAGTTGTCCCTGGGTAATGCACTATTGCAGGCTATCTGAATGTTTTGTCTTTTCTCCTGAGGTATTCGTTTAAGAGAAGAATCCTGTTTCCAATCTACACCCTTGCCTCAGCGCCATAGGTGGTTGCTATTTCCACTTATCCCTCTGGCAAACAAACAACATTCTATTCCTGATTTTGTCTATGGATGAAATTGCATTCTGGTTCCACAAAGCTGCAGTCTCGCACCTCATTGCTGTTGCAAAATGTGCTATTAATTTGTTTCCCGCTCTTGACACTTCCCGGGTCGGTTTGTTTAACAGAAATTACCACGGGTCCAGCTGAAGTTCGAGACCCCAAATCCTCTGTATCCAATCCCGAATTTCCCTCCTGTGCAATTTGAGGACATGACAACAGCATGTGCAACAAATCCCCTGTTTCCCCGCATTGCCTTGGACAAAGCGGGGAATACCCTGGGACAAATTTAGCTAATCTAACTGGAGTGAGATACCACCTCATTAATACCTTATATGAATTCTCCTTTAATGTTGTGCATATGGAGCTTCTGGCCGCTGCGATGAATATCTCTGTCCAGTTGTCGTCTTCTAGTGACGTGCCTAAGTCTGTCTCCCACTGGTGCCTTTTTTTTAATGGTTTTTAAGGTAACAAATTGTTATCGATGTAGCAGAGTACACTATGGTGAGTAGAAATTAGCACAATCACATATGGCGTATTAGATAATCGAATTATAATAACCTGACGGTTGTGGAGTACTTTGTTTCCAATGACAAAGATGATGATTACTATGACTTGTCCAAGCTTTAAAAGTGAGTGTACAAAACCAGCGGCTACTTTCTCTGTCTCCTGCACCATTACTAGAGAGGTGCAAAACATGTGCAGACGTTCAACTTCGCAGCGAATGTAGTGTTTATTCAAGTATTTGGCGGCAGCATCCCCCAGCAAAGGTGTGAATGCCTGTATTAGGGGACATTTGTGTGGACATTTGCAAACGAAATAAATATTCATTTTAATATTCGCCGATCTAATGTTATCACATTTGGGGATAAAATGGAGGGGAAGTGAATACGGCAGCAAGTTTACGTACATTCGCCCACATTTTCCTTTGTCAGAGACTTTGTTCTTAATCATCTATAAGGTCTCTGTGATAAATAGGTCAATTCCTCCAACTGAGGACAACTTTTGTCGAGTGTAAGGTTAAGAAATATATGCTTTTAAGGAACAAATTCATGTCCAGTGGACACAAACTGGCAGTATAGCAATGTCTGCAAGCCAGTAAACTGGAGTGGCACTAGATCCATGCTCACATACTTGTTAAAAAACACTTGCAAGTATCTGTTAGGAAGAAAGTTCATTTACACTCTGCTGTCTTTCATGACCACAGTGGTATTTGCAGAAAGATATGCTTTAAAGGCAAAAAAATCATGTCTAGGGGACACAAATGGGGTTGGATATCAATGTCAACAAGTCAGTAAACTGCATGACTTATTTGCCATTCTGAGTCAATGTATTTAGGCTAATTATGTATACATAGAGCTATTGGAGGTTTAACTTGATACACAAAATAACATTAGATTTATCAGTATCTTACTTTTTAAAGAATTGGTGAATAATTGTTGGGCTCCAGGCACATCCCAAAGAATTATAATCTGAAGCGTGGCACCTATAAACTCGGTTACCCACTGTGCAATACTTATTGGGTTTACAGTTCTTCATCTGGTGATGGACAACTCAATTCCCCCCACACTTTGCCCAATTAGAACTTTATACTTTGCCTTTCCCTAAACATGGAGTCACATTAGAGCAACGGGGACACCAATGTGACCACTAAGCACAAACCCATTGGAGCACCCTACTGTACAAGGGAGTTCCATAGTAGGGGGAAGAATAACAATTGTCGAAGGGCGTATGGCATTTTCTGGATAAAAAGCCACATAAAACAGTGAATGGCTAAACAGTTAAAAGATTTAATTATATTATAGGCCTAGATATATTTTACTTAAACAGCTCTGCAGTGTGTACATTGTATTTTTGCAGGCACAATAAATTAGCGTCCTGAAGAGCGTACAACCTCATTTTGTTGCTTATGAACAGGGAACCTGCACTAGAATTTAAAGTGGTCTGTCCCCCTTTCTAAGTACCAGTGCCCCAATGCCTTCCAGATACAAATATTATCTAATGGAATTAGCTCTATCTAGGGATCTAAAGTATGGGAATATAGTAAAAAATAAACATGTCACAAAAGCCCCTCAGCAATCCAGCTGGTCTTGGTGAAGGTTCCTAAAGTAAAGTCATGATGACATCATCCCACAGGACACGGACTCCACCGTGCACACAGGCGCCAGACCAGTGCGTGAGGTCAGGCATTCCCACCAGTGTCCAAGTGAAGCTGCAGCAGGACAAAAACGAAGCTTGTGTACTCAAGTGTACTATTCCCCAATCTACACACAGATTACCAGCAAGCTCTGAGAAACCCCAAAAATTACCACATTAGTGTGTGTGTGTGTGTGTGTGTGTGTGTGTGTGTGTGTGTGTGTGTGTGTGTGTGTGTGTCATTTGGAGTTCTACTGGGTGTGGCTAATTGTATACAACAAAAAAACAAAGAAGACTAAAGCTACATCCAATATGACAAAAATACACAGTGAAATACTTATATATCTCTTAAAAAAGGGTAATTTAATTAAACGCTTTGGCCAAAGAGTTATAAGCCTGCAAGCTACATCAAGGCATGACCATTAGCAGGTCCTAACACTAACTGATTAAAATTCTAGTTTACCCCTATAATTAGAGGAAGAATGATCGCATACTTATGGGTATTCTTGGAGGGGGAGGGCTCCTCCTCCCAAGATTCCTTCAGTAGGTCCAGAATACCCCGAGGCTGGCGTCCATATAGAGCTCAAACAGCCAGAATACCCAGAGGCTGGCGTCCATATAGGAACTCAAACAGGGAGAAACCTATGGAGGCTTGGGGAACTTCTCATACCGCAAACAATAGGAAAGGGAGAAGTTCATCCCAAGCTCGCTTTTCAGTGTCCACAAACTTCCTATGCATGGTTTTTAACGTGCGGTTAAACCTCTCTACCAATCCATCAGTCTTAGGATGGTAGACCGAGGTCTGGACAGATTTAACCTCCAATAACTTTAGGACATCCTGCAATAACTTTCGCCATGAAGTTTGTTCTCTTGTCGGTTAACATTACCTGGGGCAGTTTTACCCGAGAGAACAGCTCTAACAGCCTGTGATCTACCTATTTAGCAGTGGCTGATCTCAGAGGGAAGGCCTCAGGATATCTGGTGACATAATCTCCGACAACTAGTATGAACTTATGTCCCTTTGCAGAGGATTCTAAAGGTCCTATCATATCTACACCAATCCTCTCAAATGGGGCCGAGACCAAGGGTAGAGGAACCAAGGGAGCCGACTTCTGTCCCTTTTGGCTAGTTAACTGGCATTCAGGACATGTCTCACATAGTTTCATGATATCACCATGTATGGCCAGGAGAACCGGGGTGAGAGGCGGTCCGTGGTGTTATCTCTGCCCAGATGACCACCCCATGGGAGAGTATGGGCTAGGTAAACACTGTTTTAATAAAAACTTTAGGGACTAATATTTGTCGAATTACCTCCCCTGTTTGTGTAACCTTATTCACACGATATAGGATGCCATTCAATAGTTTGAAATGTGGAAACACCCTTACACCTTGTTCATGTTTTGTTGACACGTACCACCTTCTCATATTATCTAGACAGAGCTGGGTCTTCCCTCTGCCTCTGATGGAAGTCAGGAAGAGCCAGGTCTGACAAAATTCCCATATCTGTCTGTTCCCCATCATGGTCATCTACAGCCATGACTTGCAGTCTGTTGGGCTGACTAAGGTTACCTAGAGTCCCAGCCTTTCTTAACCAGTCCTCTTTTTCCACACATCTCTGTTTACGTCTTTAGGACATGGTTTCTATGGGAAAAAATCTCTGGGGAAAAGGAGAACAAGTCCCCGGTCTTCTCCGGTACCGGAGAAGTAGGCTCCGCATTAGTAGGGGCCAACAATATTCCAAAGTAGGGCCAGTCTCGGCCAAGTAGAACAGGGGCAGGTAGCCAGGGAGAAACTCCTACTAGTAGTCTAGCCTCTTGATCATTGATACAGAGGAGGATGTTCGCCGTCAGGTATTTCTTTGTATCAGCATGGATACATTCAATATTCCATGGAGAGTCATAGGATAGTCGATTGTTTGGAATTATGCCCTCTAGGATCAGGGTTTTTCCAGGTACCGAGTCCACCAGAGCTTTTACTGTTTTACCCTCCACCGATGCTGGGACCAACCGTGGCAGTGGTTCTGCCATAGGAGCTGTCCATCTCATCCTCGGTCTTCAGCCGGGCCTCTCGACGGGGATCAGCATTCGGACCTCTCCGCTGTGGGAAGGGATTCCCCCTTTCTTTTGGTAGTGGAATCCTCTCCACCAGGAGGGTGATGGGAGTCCACGATCTCAGGGAATACTGTGGGTGGTGTCCTCCTTTGGTGATCCAATGGCCTTAGATCCAGGACAGGCGTCTCTGCGACAGTTTGTACTAGGACCACTCCAAAATGGGAAAGGGTCTTCCGATCGGGTTGACTGGACATCCCGAGCTGGCGTTTGGTAGACCCCTCAATTGTCTGCTCTCCTGCCACTGGCATAACCGGAAGCAGCTGGTGTTTGCACGGGCCGATCCCAGCTATTCTCTTGGCTATCGTCCTCAAGAAAGTTTTCCACCAAGCGGACAGCTGAATACGAGGAAGTTACAGCATGCCTTTTTACCTAGGAGCAGGGGGAGAGTATCTGTATGAACTGCTCGAGCACAAACTGTACAAGGAACTCTGCCTTGGTACGCTTCTCTTGTTGTATCCACCTGGTACATAATTCTACTAAGCGGTGGGCTATGACCCGGGGTCTGTATCTGTTTCTGTATTTTAACCGTCCGGAACCGCTGTCGGTAGGTCTCTGGGGTGAGGCCTAGGCGGTCCAGAATAGCAGCCTTTAGTTGCCTTTAGTTGCTGATTGTCCATTGGCTCGTCTGCCGGAAGAGCCTGCTGGCTCCTTGAGCTTCTCCTATGAGGAGTGGAGACAGAGTCGTTAGCCAGCAATCAACTGTCCAGCCATGGTCCATGGCTACTCTTTCAAAAGTGATCAGGAATGCCTCTGGGTGTTCTGCTGTCTTCATTTTAGGCAGCATCACCAGCGGGTTATTTGGAATCTTTGGTCTGCCTGGACCTGGACCTAGAGACAGAATTTGGAGGAGTTTTTCTGTTTGCTGGGCCTGGTTTTCTGCTTGCTGCTTAATCGGCCATTCTGTTTGCTGGGCCTGTTTCTCTGCTAGCTGGGCCTGTTGCACTGCTTGCTTGGCTTGCCCCTCATCTTGCTGGGCTAGTTCGGCTTGTTGCTGCAGGAACGCAGAAAAAATTTGCTCTATTATTTTTTTGTGTGGCCCTTTTGATGCAGGGGCCGTCCAATCCCACTCTAACACCACCTGTGGCAGGACGGCCTGTAGGCGAGGTCAGACAATAGTCCACATGTGTAGTTTCAGGGTAAACCAAATGTTGAGTGGTTTTATTTCTCCACAATAAACATTTGGGCACACTGTCCCTTTAAGGCAAAACAAAACTTATAAAAAAAAACTACCCCCCATAGGGAGATCTTACTAAACACTTCAAGCCCTATCTACCGGGGTGGCTGGCTATATCCAGTTCCCAACCTCTAAACATACACCACAATAGTCATGGAACAATATCAAAGTTCTTACTGTGTCTTTGTGTGGGATTCTCTGTCCCTAGAGAGAGAGTAAGAAATCCATCTGGATAGCTTGCACAGGACAGCTCTGATTTCTGCAGCCAGACTAATGGCCCATCGGATTAACACAGCGGGGGCCCTGCATTTAAATGGAACTCATGCTGTGTGAATCCTACTGGGCTGCGAGTCCCTTTCAAATGCAGGGACCCCCGCTGTGTTAATCAGATGGGCACATTCAACCTGCTCTGGACCATCTCACCAGTTACTGCAAGATAGCCACAGATTGTGCAAGGCAAGTGGTCTAAAACCGGCAGTTGAATCTGTAAGGTGTTCATGTTGCTCAATTTTCTCCTAATGCAAATATGTTGGCATAATATGCAGCAAATGGGTTTGGTTCCAAACTGTTTGGCAGCATTTCAGAATAACCTGTTTGATATGTTTGATATGTGATTTTTTTCTCTTTTTCCAATATTGTCTCCCTATGGTGTCCTCCCAATGTAGGTATAATTATATAATGTATCACCTTCTGACTTTTTAATTAGTAATGAGTCATAAAATACATAACCACTATTTCTGGGGTCACTACCATTTGTCCCATGGTTGCCGTGTTGACATTTAATGCCACTGATATAGTGAAAATTGTCATTTATTCACTGCAAAATACTAGGACTTTATTGGCTGCATCCCTTGTTTATCCTTAATGATATAAAATAATATTTTATAGGAACGCTGAGTACACAAAGCCTTCATTAAGGCCTTGTGGTGTTAAAGTGCCCATTGTGTATATCCACTTTGCCTCTAATCTTAATAAGGCATTGTCCAGATCTCCCATTCTTATTCCCAGGGAAATTGGATCTATTCCCTTGAACATTAGGCATGATGTACAAATGTAGCCGGATGGTTTCTTCTGCTAGCACAGTAAAAATCTAAGAAATTTGGGGGCTATCTCACAGAAACTTTATGTGAGATTTTTATTTCTGTGAGATTTTTCTGCTATTTGAATGCAAACTAATGGCCCTTCGGATTAACACAGCAGGAGGTCAGCAGAGTTTCTGTGAGATAGCCCCCCAATTTACTAGATTTTTCCTGGGCTAGCAGGAGAAACCATTCGACTACATCTGTATCTCCTTTGTAACCTCAGTTGACTTGTCTTGCTATGGAGGTGTCATTGTTGTGCTGATGTATTCCAAGATCCGTCTTCGACATTGGCATGGGGTTTTACCTACATATTTGGCTCCACAACAGCATGTTACCATATAAATTGCTCCCATAGTTTTGTAAATAATAAACTTCCTTATGTTGTAATTTTTGGTGCTGCTCCACTTCACAAATTTCTTGCCAGGATTTACACATTGGCATGCCTTGCATATACTGAAACAGTATGTCTCCACTGTTTAAGATTTTAACCAGGTGTCCTTTTGTGGGCCCTGGTAGTGACTTATATGCCAGTTGGTCTGATAGATTTTCGGGCACTTGTATGTAATTGATGGCATTGAGTGCAGGGTTTTGTTTAGATCTTCATCCTACAAGAGGATGTGCCAGTGTTTCGCTAGTACCTTTTTGATGTATTTGTGATGTATTTGTGTTGCCGTACAACAGCGTGCAGGTCAATTTTCTTGGCTCTTTTATATGCCTTGTCTATGCACGCCCGACTGTAGCCTCTATGCGAGAATTTTTGTCGCATGATGGTAGACTGTTCCTCAAATGTGGCAGACGTAGAACAGTTCCGTTTGGCCCTTAAAAACTGCCCAACTGGCTGGAGGCCATTAGAAAGTATTTAGTGTGAACAGTTGTTTTTAATATTCCTTCCTTGTCTTTTGTAATTTCCATGTCTAGAAATGTTATTTTATCAGAGTTGATTTCGCTTATACGTCTCACATGGTGCTGTTTATTCAGTTTAATATATATTTTATTGATTTCATTTAAATTGGTCCTCTAAACAACACACAGAACCCCAGCACGCTCATTTTAGGAACCCCTGAGCCCCCACAAAATATATATGTATATGTGTCAAAAAGGAGAGCTACTAGAGGGCTGACTAGAACTTGTGGACATAGGGTGCAACAGTGACTCTGAGTGCACCATATATAAGGCTCACTCAGGACCCAGCACGCGTCTATACAAGAGTGTGAAAGGAGTACTACTATCACTTCATTTTTAGGTCTGCCAACCAGAACTCCTTTGTGGACCCTAACTAGGATTGGTTTGCTGAACCTGTTAACCCGTGGTAATAACCCTGTACCGTTGTTTTTCAACTATCAGTCCTAAAAATATGGAGTACGGCCGAGACCATTATTGTACAGTCAGTCTACCACTCACTGAGCAATAGATTAAGATTACTTACCTGCAGAGGTTTTGGGTACATTGTTTTATTATTCTTTTGTTTGTGTCCTTACCATTAAGGATTTTTTTTGTCTGTTATCCTCACTGACTATTTTAATATGTTGGAGTACAGCTCTGAATAAAGATTATTTTAACTCATTCAATACACAATCATTATACATTGTCTGAGGCACCAATCCTAATTTGTTAGATACCAGTGTCTCTCTAGCCATCAAGTACATATCACAGAGTGCTCTCGTTAAGGGGTTCTCTCTCTTTGAGGTCCTAAACTAAATAAACAAATATACAATTGAGTACTGCATAAAAAATAACTGTTTTTCTAGATTTGTGTGTAGCCCTGCTTCCCCCCCTCTCTAGAAGATGTTGCCTGGCTACAGGTGTTTGTGGTGCGTGCATACAGTACCTGTGAGTGTCCAGGAGAAGCTGAGGTTCCACGTTGGTGTGAGGAACAGGACAGGCTTCTGGTGGATCTTCAGTACTCACTCAGGGTGTCAGCGCACCCAGCTCTAGCAGGCTCCAGGATTTCCAGAGACAGTCCACCACTAGGGCAGATTCCATCCATACCCCTTACCCAATAGACTGAAAACTCAGGCAGGGGTATATAAAAAGGGATGATTTCTTGTAGCAGCCACTGCTAGCAGTACAGCGGATGCAGGAGGATTAATCTGGGTCCCTCAGACCTTTGGATGGAGCTTTGGCCTTAGTATAGTATTGAGGCCTTGGTTCAGCTTGATCTTGCTCACTCTTTTGCCTCAGCGGACAGGAGCTGAATTCCTTGCTTCCACACCCCAGGGGATAGGATCACGAACTGCTACAATTTGGAAGTGCTTCCTCTCTGGTAGAGAAGGGAAGGGCACTGATACGTTATACACAGACCCTGGTGACACCTTCCACTCTTGCCACTCAAAGAGTCAGCATGGGGGGGAGAGGTCACAAGCCCCTAGGATAACCTGTCACAGCCTGTAGCTATAAGGACTTGCATAACAGGAGGCAGAGAGGCAGTCTGAACCAACCGTGACTATATGTGTATATATGTAGAGAATGGGATTATAAAAACGAAAACTTTCTACAAACCAGTAGACTGTAAAAGTTATATTCTCTCCTCAAGTAACAATCATTCAAGATGGTTTAGCAATATCCCCAGGGGAGAATTTAAACGCATTAGGCGCAATTGTACGGATACGCAAATATTTTTAGAACAATCTAAAGTGCTAACAAAAAAATTGGAGGAAAGGAAATACAATGATACGCTAATAAAAGAAGCCGAAATACAAGCATTAAATGTAAATAGAGACCAATTATTAGAATACAAAGAAAAAGATAGAAAATACAAAGATAATGTGGTGACTTTTATTGCTCAATATAATATTGAACACAATTTTTTTTAGAAAACATCAACATATTCTTCAACAAGACCCCTTATTAAAAGACCATATCATGGAAAGACCTAAAATGATATACACAAGAGCAGAGAGTATTCAAAAGAGAATAGCACCAAGTATCCCAAGGATGGAGGAAAAAGGTGGTTGCTGGTTAAATAAGGAGCTACCACAGGGTTTCTTTAGGTGCAGGAGATGTAAATACTGTAAATATGGACTAAATGGGAAAGAATTTAGATCCAAACATACAGGGAAGAGTTTCAAAATAAAAAAAATCCTAAATTATGATAGTAAAGGGGTAATTTATTTTTATAGTGTGCCCCTGTAGGATGCCGGCTGGAACGGCACGGGAGAGATTCGCTGTCACCGGAGAAGAGTAAAAGTGCTACAGCTGGTCCCGTTTTTTTGTGTATAATCTGTTTTATGTGAATGATACTTTAGTTTTTTTTATATAAATGTAGCCATGTATTCTTTTTGGCTGCTAATCTGCCCTTCCGTAACACTTAAGCCCTGGTACCAGCGCAGGTAGTGTTAGGATCAATCCGGGGTTTCCCCTGTAGTAAGCAGCTCCCTTGAGTGACAGGGAGGAGGTGGGCCTAGAGCCTCTTTTCTGCCCAATCACGGGCTCAAACATGGAAACCTCCCCCCTGGTACATAAGGGGCTGCACCACTAAATTTAGTCAGTTGTTCTCTCCCATGATTGAGAGTAATCACTGGAAGCTTGGAGTCAGGGCTCTGACCACTTCCATCCCCTCCTCTAAGGGAGTGGGAAGATACCCCTCATCTCATAAGGGGGTGAGGGAAGAGCAGAGGACCGACTCTGGAGTCCTCAAGCCCCAGGGTTGAGTCCAGGGATCATCTGGAGGAAGGACAAGTGTGTTGTACCAGTTGCATGCTGATACCTGTTGGTAGAGAATAACATTCCAGTTCTTTTATATACTCCTGCCTTAGAGTGCAATCAATTATGGGGGGGTAAGAAGAGGGTTCTCCTGCAGGGCTTGCCTCTAGCACTCCTGGAGCCTGCAAGAGATAAAGGCGCTGAACCACCGTCAGAAGAACAAACCATCACCCCAAAAGCCTGTCTTGTCTTCCCCATACCACCAGCAGAAAGCTCAGCATCCTGTGAGCCAGCAGGTAACCAGCACAATACAGGATAAAGGTAAGTGTGGTGCTCAATAATCAGATATGGTTCCATCTGCAAGATATATACAGCATGTGTCCAGATAGCAATGAAATGTCTACAGAGTAATAGTTGAAAATGACTGGGAGGGATATGTGTCTAGTGGTGTCCACTTGACAACCACATAGATTGACATATTAATAAACACCCAACCAGTATAAATGCATGAAGTAATGTCCAGTGTATTCAGGAAATATAACAGGGCACTGTGGCCCTTTACCTGTATACTCCCAGGGACAATCCAGATATCTGCGGCGTGCAATCCATCCAGGTAAGGAATTCAAGAAGCAGCTAGTGAAGACAGAGCACAGCCAGCGGGATCCAACTTCCAACTATAAGAAGAGGAAAAATATACAGGCAACACCAAAATAGCAATGATAGATCAAATTTATTGCAGGCTAGTAAACAATAAATGGACTACATGAACGCACCTACGCGTTTCATGCAACAGCCTGTAATAGCGTAATCTCCCAGAGGGTGGGGAAAACCTGTTACATAAAGTTGGACTTTTTAAGCAGAGGCTTTGATTCTGTGTCTGTGTGCTGTGGGAGCGGAGGAGTAAAGATACATCTTAGTGCCTTGTCTCAGGCACTTTCATGGAAGTGCATATCTTACCATTCACTGTGTTGAAGATATTTGTGAACGTGCTTCACTATTTTTTAATCTCCCTTTTTTCATCTGAGGTGTGTTGATTTTCCTGGACACATAAAAACAAGTCACCCA
Source organism: Ascaphus truei (assembly GCF_040206685.1). Taxonomy (NCBI): domain Eukaryota; kingdom Metazoa; phylum Chordata; class Amphibia; order Anura; family Ascaphidae; genus Ascaphus; species Ascaphus truei. The sequence goes on along the minus strand of NC_134488.1, from coordinate 122,113,963 downwards.
AATTCAAAACATTTTAATCCAAACAATTAACATAAATAGAAGAAATAACAATCAATTGAAAACAAGCATTTGCCAAAAAAATGTATTAGCTATCACTGTATTTATCTGTACCCTAAAGGGGCACTGATTAATACAGTATCAGTCAATGGGCAAGCAAAAACATAAAAAGAAATAAATACAATGACAATACCTGAGAAAAGACAATTACATACATTCAATATTTATCTTATAGTACCTTCACAAGTCATCACCCGCAATCCATCTCCATCCTCCTTGAAGATCAGCATCAGGTACCAAAATCTTCTTTCTTTAATAATCTTCTTTCACCGTCTTCTATCTTCTTCTGTAATTATTTTCTTCTTTTCTTGTATCTTTTATCTCCTTTCTTTCAATCCAAACCCCATGTTAACTCCAAAACGGATGCTTCCAAGTTGAGGTCTCCCGCAAAAATGAGACATATAGGCCTTAAATAGGGCCTGTGACGTCACATTTTAGGGTCAGATGATACAGCTCCAATCCGATTGGACTCTGAATCATGTAACAATCTATTTTTTTTTTTTAAGGATGTGAAGTTATCAACAAAGGAGGTACGTCCCATCCTTAAACCCAAATGGCTGATATCACATGGTATTACAGCCAATGAGTTTGAAGACAATCCCATTGGTTCCTATACCAAGTGATGTCACATCATTTTTAACAAATGGAACATCACATGGTACATTTGATTACACATTTGAAACATACAATGTTACTGGGCTCAAAAGCTAACTCTCTTGAACCCTTATACATGGATCAGGGGTAACCAAAACTGGGCTTAACATTTATTTTAGAGCCTGGTTACCCCTTACCATCACAACCACTTCATTGTCTCAGCGGCTAGCCGCTAAGGTAATGAAGTGGTTTAAATACACATTTTAATACTAGTGTAGATGAACAGGGAGTCTCCAGAGCAGAACTGCATTGATTTCAGGTCCGGGAACCCCTTGCTTCCCGAGATACAGGCCCCGTTATGGGGTACCGGTATCTCCTATGCATTTTATTCCCACGGTCACATGACCAGACACATTTAAATGCATAGGAGATACCAGCACCCCGTAACGTGGCCTGTATCTCGGGAAATCAACACGGTTCTGCTTCAGATTCCCCCTGCTCACATACACTAGTATTAAAATTTGTATTAAAATCTTGCAATCGCTGTCAAGATATGCACCGGCTTGATCATAGTAGCTCACTGGGTGAGCCCTTTTCAGAAAGGCGACCATCACGTCGCTGGCTAATCGCCAGTTTTAGATATTTTTCTATCACAGTTAATCGCGGCTTTCTGAATACTGTGATAGCAATGCTCAAAAAACTGGCGCCGAAACCGGCTCAGTGGGTTTTTTATGTACTACATGTAGCAGGCTTCCCCCTAGCCCCCTTACCACCGCGGTAGGCATAAAAGGATCGCGCGTGCGCAGTAAAGATAGCGCACGCGGTCCCAATGCTAAAGAGGTCCTGAGTGGACTACAATTCCCAGCAGCCTCTGGGGATTGCCCTTTCACCCACATCACGTGCAGCCAGCCAGCAAATAGGGTTTTGCAGCTTCTCCTGTGGAGGAAGGCTACAATGTTGCGGGGACCACGTTTGGCAGTTGGAGCTGGGAGCAGGAAGGGGGAGGAAGTGTGTAAGGAGCAAGGCCAGGTTACCCCCAGGTCCCAGGTAGGTCCCACTCCTCAGTAGGTTAGTGGGTAAGTTCTTCGGGAAGGCCCCTTAGATAGGGACCCTGCCCTTATGTGTGTGTACAGTAAGTCTAGTCAGTGGCACAGCTGCCGTGCTGTGTGCTCTGACTAGAATATACAGTGTGGCCTTAAGTGCAGCCACAGCAGTTAGATTTGGCTGTGTCAGTGAGAGGCCCCTCATAGGAAGAAGGGGGGTTGCTTTCTAGTTGTTCAGTGTGTGTTATATCACCAGTGCCAGTTGCATGTGGTGAGCTGCCAGAGTCTGGGATCAGACAGAAGCTACAGGGAGAGATTTTCTGCGTGCAGAGACTAGGGTAGAGGTATACCCCAGGGCCCAGTTAGTCCCCTATGACACCAGAGGAAGCTGTATGGTATAGGGTCGGCCTTAGGACAGGGACTCCTTCACCATATTTAGAGAGCAAGAGGATTTCTGTCTGACAGTACCTGACTATCAGTACAGCGTGTTCAGAGACTGTGTTAAAGGATCATTCCGGCTGGAGATTCCTTTCCTGTGAAGTCAGCATGTGCATCCATTCCTGCAGAGAGCAGCGCAGCACGCCGTGGGATCACTGTGCGGTGTTGCTGAGTTCTAAGGATTTTCCTCACCAGGACTGGTCAGGGAGATAGTATACATTAAGTGCACCACCGGGCCCCAACACAGGGAAGCGCTATCCCTCACATACACTTTCTTTACTGTTGTGGACACTCAAGAGACTGAGGGGAATGTGATGATGGACATGTGGGTGAGGGGATGGTATGCATTCAGAGTGTGTCACGGTGAGATTATGGCAGGCTGTATAAGGTCACATAAATATATATAACAGATGATATATATTTATCACTGGGTCTGAACTGAAACGAGTCTTAGATATAATAAAGTGATTTTATTCCTTAGGATAGTTGAACACACGAATAATACAGTAACAGACAAGAAGTACACTTACTTAGGGATTGGGGAATGAGAAGTGAGATGTAGCATTTCTCTTCAGCAATCAGGTAATCATTCAGGTGATATCAGGTAACCATATCAGCAAACGAAGAACGAATGAAGACTCAATGAAGACTAACCAATGATATATGGGGAACAGCAGTTTATATACCTTTTGTCCCTCTATCCTGAACCTGAAGTACCTGTGATTGGTGGTCAATTATCTCCAGCCAATCTTTGATGGGGAAACTCATTGTAGGACAGGCCCCCCTGCTAGCTGGCACATGCGCAGTAGAACTCTGGGGTCTCATTTCTGTAGCCCCCCACAGGCAAATGGAATGCCAGCCAGTCTACCCATCTGGATCTCTAGCAAGATAACCTTTGTTGGAAGGTGATAACTGGGACACTGGGAGACTGCTCTGGTTTGAGCCTCCTCCACCCTTAAATCATCAGGGAGGGTGACAAGACCCTTTGAACAATACTTAAATCCTAGACATTGGGGCGCCTCTGGGGCCATCTGCTATCCTGGTATGCAAAGGAATTTCCTCTGAGTCTTTGTCCATACCTTGGGACACAGTATTAAACATAAAACATAAAAGCAAAAAAGACGGTGCAAAATAGCGCTAAAGAACATAAGCCCCTATGGGACAATTAATATAAATTGGCAGCCAGACAACAACTGACTGTACAGTCAGTAACACATGTGAAAGAAAAAAAGACAATGTCGGCGTCAAACAATGAAATCAAACCATATAATGAATAGTCCAAATCAAAGTCCTTGGATGACAGAGGTGGGTGGGCAATTGCAAACTCTCTCCAGGACGTGACGTGGTATATGAAAAACAAAAAGAAATAATTATAGTGCAGTATGCCAATACATGGGGACATAAAAACATATAACACTGACAACATAAAACATACAAGACAGACTAACAACAACAACAACAGGTCAGACTAAAAAATAATAAAAAAGCTATTTATTGACAACTAATGTTGAACTCTGGATGTGGCTGTCACACACCAATCCGGGGGGGGGGGGTAAAATCGTTGCCCTACTCACAGAATAGTGGACAATAAAAGGCAGCAGGACTGGAATCACTGCAACGAATCTAAGATGGCGGCCGTGGTTCTCTCTCCGGCTTCTCCACGTGTGGCAGACGCTGCGTGGAGCCTCCTGGATGTAGCGTTGCGCTCTCCTCTCCTGCCGATCTCCTGTCCTCTCAATCTGGGCACGTAACTCCTCTCCCCTGCCTCCCGACCGTATGGTGTGTTCCTCAGCTCCAGATGCAGTTAAATGCCTCTAAAAACGGTATCTTCCCAACGCGTTTCGTGCGCATGCGCGCACTTCTTCAAGGGATGAACAACATCCGGTTCCATTGGGTCTAGCAGAACCAAACTTCCCAGTTCTCATGGCCGGAACTGGGACACCATATGGTCCAAAAAGCGACTTGCTATGACCTACGAAACCGGAGATACACAAATGCACATTAAATCATTTTTCACTTTAATACAAAAATCTCCGCTAAAAAATAAATCTCAGCTTTTCACTAAATCCCCATTGAAAACAACGGGCCTCTCCGCCATAGACTTGCAATGGTAAATTGCTGCCATTGAGGTCAATGGGGTTTCTCCGCCATTGAAGTCTATGGGAAAAGTCCCGAACCTTCAAGGGGGTCCATACTCCGTCGGGTTGGTCCAGGAGGGTCAAGGATGGTTCTGCAGTGATGCCGGAGCAGTGACTGCAGACACCACAAAACCTTGATCCGCTGGGCTAGCCGGGACCGGAGATTTGGAGTACCAAAATACAGCATTTCACACTTAGTCATTTTTCTGAGCCGTTTTTGCCGCCGCCGGCAAAGCCTATGGCGCGACCCGTTCTTCTCGGTTCGACCCTTATCGGGGGTCCAGGATTTGGGGACACGGTTGTGGTCGAGTGGGGGGACGCCTAGGAACTAGGGACAAAAATAATTTTATTCCTAGGGGCCCTAGAACTGTTTATTCCCATGCCACTTGACGTTGACCTTGACTTGTAAGAGATCAAAGCTCTCCTAATGAAAATGTATCCGCTTTGCGGTTTGCGGTCTGGACGGCAGCCAACTTGTTCTTCGAAAGTTACCTCGAGGAACCTCCATTGAAGTCGATGGGCCCATTGACTTTCAATGGGAAACCGCCGCTCTCCCTCTCGGACGCCACCTGCTGGTCTTTATAGGAAACAGGACTAAAACAACAAGATTCCCCATTAGAATGCATGGAGCCCTAATGGCGGCCAATGGGGACCTGCAAAATGGTGCCTGAAAAGGCGGGAAAACTTCACAAAGAGCTATAATCATTAAAGGACTATTAACCCTTGTGCTCCCGGATGGATTCTAGGATGTGTGTGATGCAGACACGGATTAAACCAGACATTACAATGGAACAGGGGAACAGGGGAATACACATGTACATTACATGTCATTACAGGGGTTAAATCATTGTTCTGGGTCTTAGCCCAGTTAACCCTTTGACTCCCGGCACCATTAATGAACTCAGTCTCAGAGGGATAGTCCTGGCGTGAAAGTCCATCAGCATTGCTGTTTTCACTGCCCTTCTTGTGTTGAATGGTAAATTCAAATTCTTGCAAAGCCAAGCTCCATCTCAACAGTTTGGCATTTTCCCCTGATACCCTCTGTAGCTAACTCAGGGGGTTGTGGTCTGTGATGACCGTGAAAGCCCTCCCATAGACATAGGGCTGGAGCTTTTTGAGTGCCCACACAATGGCCAAGCACTCCTTCTCAATGGTGGCATATGCCACTTCCCTGGGGAGCAGTTTGCGACTTAGATACACCACAGGGTGTCGTCCCCCACCTGGCTCAACACAGCCCCCACACCAAAGTCTGAGGCATCAGTTTGTATGAGAAAATGCTTGGTATAGTCTGGAGCAGTCAGTATAGGGGCTCCAGCAAGCGCAGTTTTCAGGGCCTGGAAAGCAGTTCCACAGGCAGGAGACCAGGTAATAAGCACAGGAAGTTGCTTCTTGGTCAGATCAGTCAGGGGTTTGGCCAGGGCGCTGTACTGTGGGACAAATTTCCTGTAGTACCCTGCGGTGCCCAAAAATGCCATGACCTGTTTCTTGGTTTTTGGAACAGGCCACTCAACTATGGCTTCTAGCTTGGCTGGCTCTGGCTTGAGATGCCCTCCACCCACCCTGTGCCCTAAGTACAGGACTTCTGCCATCCCTACCATACACTTAGTGGGTTTTAAGGTAAGCCCAGCCTCCCTGATCCTATCCAGCACCGCAGCTACATGTCCTGTGTGGGATTCCCAGGAATTACTAAAGACAGCAATGTCATCTAAGTAAGCCCTGGCATAGCTCTGCATCTCTTCCAGTAACATATTGACCAGGCGTTGAAAGGTAGCCGGGGCATTCTTCATCCCAAATGGCATCACTAAGAACTCATAGATGCCACTTGGAGTGATGAATGCTGACTTCTCCCTAGCCTCCAGGGTCAGTGGGATTTGCCAATAGCCTTTGCTCAAATCCATGGTGGTCAGATACTTTGCCCCCGCGAGTTCATCTAGTAACTCATCCATGCGAGGCATGGGGTAAGCATCTGACACCGTCCCAGCGTTGAGCAACCGGTAGTCCACACAAAACCTGGTGGTCTTGTCCTTTTTAGGAACCAGGACTACTGGACTTGCCCAAGGGCTCTGGGACGGAGTAATTACCCCTAGGGTCAGCATCTCCTCAATCTCTCTCTCCATACTGGTCTTGACCTCTGCTGACACTCTATAAGCGTGCTTATGCAGAGGCTGCAGGTCCCCTGTGTGTACTGGGTGTTTGGTGAGATGTGTGGTCCCTGGCATGTCAGTGAAGAGGGCGCTATACTGAGCTAGCATGTCCCTGGCTTCTCCCTAGCACTCAACTGTGCCCTTATCTCTACCTGCTCTACAGTGTTTCCTTGCCTTGCCTCCCCTAGGAGATCAGGCAGAGCATTGCTTATCTGATCCTCCAGCAGTGGGCTACAAATGCCTTCACACGGTCGCCCGCCTTACCTACTCGCTGGCAGGCATCACAAGAGCGGCAGAAATTGCTCGCATCTCGGGATGCCCCCGGCCAGTAGTAACGCTGCAATAACCGGGCTCGCGTTCTGGTGACCCCCTGATGTCCCGCTAACGGAATAGAGTGAGCTACCCGTAACAATTGCTGTCGGTACCCCTGGGGCACTACTAGCTGTCGCTTACCGGTCAATCCCTTCTCTATCCCCGGGTTCCCTTCTTCTCTGTATAGGGTTCCCTTATGCCATAGGCAGCGTTCAGTGCCCTCCCCTGCCTGAGATTCGGACGCCCGAAGCCTCACGCCGGCCAGGGTAGGATCTGCTTTCACTGCCTCCCTAAACTGAGCTCCTTAGACTGGCCACCCCCCAGTCATGTCATTGTCAGGGGAAGGGGACAAGGTAAGGGGAAACAGTAAGTCAGCCTGTGGTTGCAACTGATCCTGGCTTACCTCCCCGGGCTCCTCTGTGCCCTCCGCTAACGTTGGTCCCAAAGGCTGGGGGACTGGAGCGGCCGCCGCCGGCATTGCCGCGGTCTGGCTCTGGGTAAACGCCGCCACTGCAGCGGGCTGGGGCACACAGTCGTAGGTGCAGGTCATCGGTCCCAGATGGTGGCCCAAAAGAATTTCAGCATCCAAACCGGGTAAAACCCCCACCTCCTGCACACCCTTGCCCACCCCCCAATCCAAAAAGATGCGGGCCACCTGCAGGAAACGTGGCTCTCCGTCGGTCACAGTGATCTGCATCCCAGGGCCTGGGAGCAATTCCTCTGGCCGGACCATATCAGGTCGGACCAGGGTCACTGTGGCTCCTGAATCAAGCAAGCCGACTGTTTGCCGGTCACCGAATGTGACCGGGGTAAGATGTTTGCTCCGGCCGTCCGTCTGCTGCAGGTCTGCGCTGAGATGTCCTCCGCTCCTGGCTGTAGGCACCGATGAAACCGGGACAGGGGCTGCATGGGACGTCTCGCTGGGAGTTGTTTCCATGACCGGTCATGGTTCTTTGGTGAAAGCCACCCGCACGCGGGCTACCGGCTTCGCAGCTGGGGTGCGTTGCCCTCGATAGGGTCCGTTGGAACGCAGGGGTTCTGGGCAATCAGGTCTGATGTGACCAGTGCTGTTGCAATTGTAGCACCGGTGCTCATGCCGAAGCTCTCCCACCTTTGGTGTCCCGCTGCCCGCAGGCGGCTTTTGGGTCCACTGGGGGGTACTCACAGCTTTCTTGGCTGGTACCGGCGCGATCGCCGCTTTGGCGGGTGCCTTGGTGGTCATCTGGGAACGGCTGACCACATAGTCATCTGCCATCCTCGCCGCCTCGGTGTAGGTCTTGGGCTTTTTATCATACACAAAAGCCCTCACCGCCGCCGGGCACTGCTGCATGAGCTGCTCCTGAAAGATGAGGTCCAGCAGGCGTTGGTAAGTCCTGGCCTCATAGCCCTTCACCCAGTGTAACCCGTACAAAGCCATGCGGGTCACATAAGTGACATAGGTCTCCTGAGGGTGCCTCTCCTCCAGCCAGAATTTACCCCGGTAAGCTTCAGGGGTAAAACCGTGCTGAAATAGCAAAAGTTCTTTCAGGTGGACATAGTCATCAGCATACTCCTCTGTAAGCGCCATCAATGTCTGTTTAGCCAAGCCGGAGAGTAGCGGGTCCAAGCGTGCAACCCTATGCTCGGGGAGCACCTTGTACCGCCAGCACTGCGTTTCGAAGTTCCTTAAAAACATGTCGATCTGATCAGTGCCTTCCACGTACCTGGTGAGACTGTGCTTGTCCAGTTGGAGTTCATCTTTGCGGGTTTGGACCGGGGGGCTGTAAGCGGGTCTGTTCACTGCCATTGAGATAAACTTTAGCCGCTCCTCCGCTGTCCCTCGGTCTCCCCACTTGGTGATCAGTGCCAACATTTCAGAGGTAAACGGACTGGTGGCCGTAGCCATCGGTGCCCCTCTGGTTGCACTTGGCCCGGGAGGTGCACTTGTCCCCTCCCCGGGATCCTGCCGCTCCGGCACTGGGTTCAGTCCCTGATATCCGGGCGGCTGTACAAGAGCAAGCTGAGCCGTACCCTGAGACGCTGCAAGCTCGGCTTCATAAGCTGTGATTGCGGCAACCATTTCCTCGACATCCTGGTCCACATATTCCAGTCCATATTCACGGCACTTGTCCTTTAGCTGACTTCTAGTTTTCAGGTAATAGACACTCTCCGCTTCACTCATGGTTCTGGGTCGCAGCAGGTGAGGTGGTGTGACAACTTGCGTTACTTGTTGCACTAACGTGTGTTCAATATCTTTAGACCCAGGAACTCGCAATTACCATCGAGTCCCCACTAGCTCACAGTACCCCGCAGAATACTGTAATCTAGGTCCAGTTCAATCCCAACGCTGCCACCAGTTAATTTATAAGCCTGTCACGGTGAGATTATGGCAGGCTGTATAAGGTCACATAAATATATATAACAGATGATATATATTTATCACTGGGTCTGAACTGATACGAGTCTTAGATATAATAAAGTGATTTTATTCCTTAGGATAGGTGAACACACGAATAATACAGTAACAGACAAGAAGTACACTTACTTAGGGGTTGGGGAATGAGAAGTGAGATGTAGCATTTCTCTTCAGCAATCAGGTAATCATTCAGGTGATATCAGGTAACCATATCAGCAAACGAAGAACGAATGAAGACTCAATGAAGACTAAGTGGATGTTTGAACTGGGGCGCTCCCTGGAATGTGTGGCTAGGAAATATTTCAACGCCTAGGATATATTAAATAATTAAAAAATGTAAAAATTCTGTTGTGGTGTAAAAGAGTATAAAAAATGTATACTGGCCCTTTTGATGGTTTTTAGCTGCTGCTTGACCTTGAAGAAGGAAACCCCGAGTCCTTCTTATTGTTGCAATGGAAGTATGAAGATGGTCAGCGCAAACTCATGGACCTCACGATGTTGGTGGAACAGAGTGGAGTTGAATAAAAGATGGAGTAAAATAGAATAAAACACAGTATTAGTGCATACATCAACGTGTGTGGGGGTGGTGGGGGGGGAGGGAGAGGGGGGAGGAGGCAGGGGATGTGTGGGGGGTGGTGATAGTGGATTACCACTGGATAATACAGTTAATGAAACGTGAACAATTAGTTTCAATGACTCACACGGGCTTGTGTGAAACTTCACCCTCAACGCTGACTGTGGTTCGTGAATGTAAACTCCTATGCAGAGGTGACAGTAAACATAAAACTCACACGGCCTAATGTGAGTTCGTTCCCTCAGTGGGTGATGTCAGCCTGTTTAGGTGATGCAGGTATGTCTCAGCAAACTATCCCCAATGGTGTGGTGTGTGAGTGGCTCCTTTCCCCGTCGCCCATAGACCAAAGTGTGCAAAACCATAGTTAGTAATATAAACAGGTCTTTATTGGTGACAGTTAAAACATGAAAAAAACAAGCATGGACAGAAATAAACAATGCAAATGCAAAGTGAATAAACAATAAACACACACACTGAATGGCAACTCTTGTTGCCCAGCATCAGCCGCGTGGTTGGATCCGGCAAGATCTCTTCCTCCGTTGGTGTTCTCACTGGCGCGTCCGGCAGTGGAACCGGCAAGGAGGATCTACACCGGATGTCCTGCGGGTGGCTGGGTCCCTCTCTCAATGAGCTCCGGCAGGGAACAATGCGTTTCGCAATAAGCTTCGTCAGGTTAGTCAATGAAGACTAACCAAGGATATATGGGGAACAGCAGTTTATATACCTTTTGTCCCTCTATCCTTAACCTGAAGTACCTGTGATTGGTGGTCAATTATCTCCAGTCAATCTTTGATGGGGGAACACATTTTAGCCGTGGTTTGTTGTGGAAAGTGAGCGACCCCGTCAGGAATACAACATGTAAATAAAAAACATATAAAACAATAATTGTGCAGTATTGTGATTAAACTTTGGCTTGTTTAGGAATCTTGGCTCTGGAGGAGAACCTACTTACAGCAACAATAAAGAAAATTCGCATTTGTCTGACTCTGTCAGATGGTAGAGAAATGATGAGGTTTCTTTAAGGTGTATTTATCCCCACTCGGTCATCACACATGTAGATTAGTTCAGAGATGGTGAGGCTCGAATTCCCATATGATATATGTGGACAAAGAGCAGAAAAACAGGCCGATGGTGTAGGTTGCAAAACAGGATTTATAAATAATAAAATTATAGGACATGTACTCACACTCTGTACATTTGTGCAATGCACATAAAGGTATCTTTAGCGCTTAATGCGCCCGCTGTCGCGTCTCCCCGTCCTCCTCTATCCCCAGTCGTGCCGCCGGCAATGGCGTCTGACGTCACTTCCCTCTAGCGTCTATCCGCATCCAGTGGAGATAGGCTGTGACGCGCTGGGAGAGGAACCGCGGGAGAATTCGAACGTCTGGAGTCTTCTCTTCAAAGCAGCTGCAGCTTGATGAGTTGGCTCTTTTTAGGACAGGCCCCCCTGCTAGCTGGCACATGCGCAGTAGAACTCTGGGTCTCATTTCTGTAGCCCCCCACAGGCAAATGGAATGCCAGCCAGTCTACCCATCTGGATCTCTAGGAAGATAACCTTTGTTGGAAGGTGATAACTGGGACACTGGGAGACTGCTCTGGTTTGAGCCTCCTCCGCCCTTAAATCATCAGGGAGGGTGACAAGACCCTTTGAACAATACTTAAATCCTAGATATTGGGGCGCCTCTGGGGCCATCTGCTATCCTGGTATGCAAAGGAATTTCCTCTGAGTCTTTGTCCATACCTTGGGACACAGTATTAAACATAAAACATAAACGTATTAAAATATCCGGTTCTATTGGGTCTAGCAGAACCAAACTTCCCAGTTCTCATGGCCGGAACTGGGACACCATATGGTCCAAAAAGCGACTTGCTACGACCTACGAAACCGGAGATACACAAATGCACATTAAATAATTTTTCACTTTAATACAAAAATCTCCGCTAAAAAATAAATCTCAGCTTTTCACTAAATCCCCATTGAAAACAACGGGCCTCTCCGCCATAGACTTGCAATGGTAAATTGCCGCCATTGAGGTCAATGGTGTTTCTCCGCCATTGAAGTCTATGGGAAAAGTCCCGAACCTTCAAGGGGGTCCATACTCCGTCGGGTTGGTCCAGGAGGGTCAAGGATGGTTCTGCAGTGATGCCGGAGCAGTGACTGCAGACACCCCAAACCTTGATCTGCTGGGCCCTCCGGAACCGGAGATATGAAGTACCAAAATACAGCATTTCACACTTAGTCATTTTTCTGAGCCGTTTCTGCCGCCGCCGGCAAAGCCTATGGCGCGACCCGTTCTTCTCGGTTCGACCCTTATCGGGGGTCCAGGATTTGGGGACACGGTTGTGGTCGAGTGGGGGGACGCCTAGGAACTAGGGACAAAAATAATTTTATTCCTAGGGGCCCTAGAACTGTTTATTCCCACGCCACTTGACGTTGACCTTGACTTGTAAGTGATCAAAGCTCTCCTATTGAAAATGTATCCGCTTTGCGGTTTGGACGGCAGCCAACTTGTTCTTTGAAAGTTACCTCGAGGAACCTCCATTGAAGTCGATGGGCCCATTGACTTTCAATGGAAAACCGCCGCTCTCCCTCTCGGACGCCACCTGCTGGTCTTTACAGGAAACAGGACTAAAACAACAAGATTCTCCATTAGAATGCATGGAGCCCTAATGGCGGCCAATGGGGACCTGCAAAATGGTGCCTGAAAAGGCGGGAAAACTTCACAAAGAGCTATAATCATTAAAGGACTTTTAACCCTTGTGCTCCCGGATGGATTCTAGGGTGTGTGTGATGCAGGCACGGATTAAACCAGACATTACAATGGAACAGAGGAACAGGGGAATACACATGTACATGTCATTACAGGGGTTAAATCACTGTTCTGGGTCTTAGCCCAGTTAACCCTTTGACTCCCGTGTGAGGTCAGGGAATGGCCAAATGGGGTGTAACCCCTTTAATCCCAGGCCACCCCCTTTCTCCCTCTACAGAGTGATGCACTGTTATTCATATATTGTTTGATGTTATGCAAAGAGAGTGTTATTGAAGTTACAGTTCATGCTCAGTAAATACTGTTTATTCACACGGTGTGTATTTACTGTATGGTTGTTCTGGTGAGGGCACACTCCCACCCCGTTGGGATCCCTCATCAGTGGAGGCGCTGCACCGAGTGTAAGTATATACCCAAGGTTCCCGTGGCGGAAGCTCAGCTCTCCTGGTTGCCAAACAGGTACCGCACCACACTGATAAGTAGTCAGATACACCTACCCACCCCAAATCTCACTTGGGGGGGGGAAGAGGGCTACATACATTTAAAGATATTCCTTGACAGATGCCACCTAATTTGTGCAATATGGTGGCCATAATATGGAGTGACAGATTTAGAAATTCGCCATCCATAGGCATTTACCTTGGTGCCACCTGGGCTACCACCTCCTTCGTGCCACCTTCTCCTTCATCCATCCTCCTCCTACTTCAGTGTTGCAGCATCAAATGACTCTGTGACGTCACCTGGTGTCACATTGCCATGTGACATCAAAGCGTCATTTGTGCCGGGATGCTGAAGAAGTTGGAGCACAGCTCGAAGGAGAAGCTAAGTTTACAGAGGCCCCACATCTCCCCAGCAATCAGTGGGGAAGAAAGCGGGGCCTCTGTATATGGGGGAGGTGGGAGGGGGAAAAGGGGGGAAATTTGCTGCCCCAAAATTTAGCAGCTCTAGGCCCGGACCTATCGGTCCTAATTGGAAATCTGCCACTTGATAGTATGGCTCTTTTACCACATGTTGCATCAACCAGGTTACGCAACCAAATAGGGTTTTGTTAAGTCTGAAGAAAGCAACCTATTAAGATAGAGCCCTTGCATCCCTTCAGTCTGCTTGGCCTGATCTGACTACAGATACAGTACAGCGAACAAATGTACTAAAGAAAATTAGAGTTTGTGGTTCTATTAATGACCTCAAGTACTAGGCAGACCTCATCATTAATTTCTTTCCCCTACAAGGAAATATGCATGCATATTAGCCTCACACACACAGAACTGTTCCTCTGTGGGAGTGTTTACTCTTATTTGTGGATCCTGTTTGCTGAAGGATTGATGTGTGTACAGTACCTGAACATTAATACATGCTGATGTTAGTAACACACGCTTTACATATGAGAGCCAGTGTAAATAAATGTTACTACGCCTTGTGTTTTCCAAAGAAACACTGAGAATAAAACTTAGTCAATATGTATTTCAATATAAACAATTATCCTAAGAGGACTTCAGCACGTCACTGTCACTGGAATAACAGGGTTGTCACTGGCTGAAGGAGAAACAAATGTGCGCAACCCAAAAGAAACCAAATTGTGTTAGAAGAACAGTGTCTATAACGTGATAAACCTCTAAATAAAGTGACCCTTCCTTAGTAAACAATAAGGGACAATAATGCAGGCACAACCCTACTGTGGAAGTGAAAAAAAAAATATATATAACCATACAAAACCGTTGGTTGATTGCGTTTGCTGCTACAGTAAGAGGAAGATATACTTCACTATGCGTTTTGCGCTTGTTTTTTTGTCTTTTGTCACTGGCTGAGGATGCTAGAAGTTACTTTAATCTGTTTAGATTTTACATAGTTACATAGTAGATGAGGTTGAAAAAAGACGTACATCCATCAAGTTCAACCTATGCTAAATTTAGACAACAGATACTTTATCCTATATCTATACTTACTTATTTATTTACTTACTGATCCAGAGGAAGGCAAACAAAAACCCCCAGAGTCATATCATCCAATGATGTCTCATAGGGGGAAAAATAAATTCCTTCCTGACTCCAAGAATTGGCAATCAGACTAATCCCTGGATCAACATATTTCCCATGTATGCTTATTTGGTATATCCCTGTATACCTTTCCCATATAAAAAGATGTCCAACCTTTTTTTTAACAAATCTATTGTATCTGCCATGACAGTCTCCATGGGTAATGAATTCCACATTTTAACTGCCCTTGCTGTAAATAACCATTTCCTTTGTTGCTAGTGAAATCTCCTTTCCTCCAGCCTTAAGGGATGGCCCGAGTCCTTAGTACTGCCTGTGGGATGAATAATTCTTTTGAAAGCTCCTTGTATCGTCCCCGAATATATTTGTATATAGTTATCATATCCCCTCTTAGACGCCTCTTTTCTAACGTAAATAAAACTAATTTAGCTAGCCTCTCCTCATAAGTTAGATTGTCCATCCCCTTTATTAATTTGGTGTCTCTCTCTAGTTCCATAATGTCTTTTCTTACGATTGGTGCCCAAAATTATACTCCATATTCAAGGTAAGGTTTTACTAATGTATTGTAAAGGGGCATAATTATGTTTACTTCCCGTCCATCCATTGCCCGTTTGATGCAAGATAAGATCTTGTTTGCATTTGCAGCTACTGCATGACTTTGGGCACTATTGCTAAGCCTGCTGACTACAAGCACTCCTAAATCATTCTCCATCAAGGATTCCCCCAATTTATCCCCATTTAATTTTAATTCGCCTTTTTATTCTTGCATCCCAAATGCATAACCTTACATGTATCTGTATTAAACCTCATTTGCCATTTACCTGCCCACGTTTCCAGTCTCTTCAAGTCCTTCTGAAGAGAAATTACATCCTGCTCTGATTCTATTACCTTACACAATTTAGTATCATCAGCAAGGATGGAGACTTTGCTCTCGATCCCAACCTCAAGGTCATTAATAAACAAGTTAAAAAGCAGTACCGATCCCTGAGGTACTCCACTCACGACTTTAGCCCAACCTGAAAAAGTTCCATTTATGACAACCCTCTGTTGTCTGTCCTTTAACCAGTTTTCAATCCAGGTGCATATATTATTACTGAGTCCGATTTTCTTTATTTTGTACCAACCAACCTCTTGTGTGAAACTGTATCAAAAGCCTTTGCAAAGTCTAAGTAGACCACATCAACTGCATTATCCTGGTCTAAATTCCTACTTACCTCCTCATAGAAACAAATAAGGTTAGTTTGGAATGATTTATCCTTCATAAATCCATGCTGACTATTACTAATAATTTTATTTTCCATTAGGTATTCCTGAATATTATCCCGTATTAAACTTTCATGAAGTTTCCCCACTATTGAAGTCAGGCTTACAGGTCTGTAATTTCCCGGTTGTGATCTAGCTCCCTTTTTAAATATAGGCACCACATCTGCTTTACGCCAATCTTGTGGAACTGAGCCATGTGGAAATGGAGTCCTTCAATATTAAATATAATGGTTTGACTATTACTGAGCTTAACTCCTTGAGAACTCTTGGATGTATGCCATTGGGGCCAGGTGCCTTATTTACTTTAATTTTTTCAAGTCGCTTATGAATTTCTTCCTCAGTTAACCAATTGTTCATTAATATGGAGGTTGTGGCTTCCTCCTGCGGCGCTACTATTGAACTTGATTCTTCCCTGGTAAACACAGAGGCAAAGAATTTGTTTTATACCTCTGCTTTTTCCTTATATCCAATAATCTGTCTACTCATCTCACACTGAAAGGGTCCTATATTTTCTTTTCTCATTTTTTTGTTATTAAGGTACTTAAAGAACATTTTAGGGTTGACCTTACTTTCTATTGCAATCCTTTTTTCATTATCCATTTTCGCTAATTTGATTGCCCTTTTGCAATTTTTGCTGCATTCCTTATAATTCTGATACGATGTCTCCGTCCCTTCTGATTTAAATAATCTAAACGCCTTCCTCTTCTTGTCAATTTCCTTTCCATACCTGTTTATTTAGCCACATTGGTTTTGACTTAATTATTTAATACTTATTACCCAAGGGTATACACTGATAAGTGTGCTTTTCTAGCAATGTTTTAAAGATTGCCCATTTATCTTCTACATTTTTCCCTGCAAAAACATCATCCCAGTGTATTACTTGTAGATTAGACCTCAGTTTATTAAAATCTGCCTTTATAAAGTTTAAGGTCTTTATTGAACCCAAGTAATCTGTTTTTTGATAATTTATTTTAAATTTGACCATGTTATGATCACTGTTACCCAAATGTTCCAGGACTTGAATATTTGTTATTACTTCTACATTGTTTGATATGACCAAATCCATAACTGCCCCTCTCCTGGTTGGTTCCTCAATAATGTGAGTCATATAATTGTCTTTAAGCACCCCCAAAAACCTGTTTCCTTTTGTTGTCATGCTAATCTCATTGCCCCAGTCTATGTCTGGATAATTAAAATCCCCCATTATGCAAACATGAACCAGTTTTGATGCCTTCTCCATTTGTAAAAGTATTTTAGCTTCCTCAATCTCGCAGATATTTGGTGGTTTATAGCATATTCCCACAAACATTTTCTTTATACTTTTACCTCCACTGCTAATTTCCATCCACAAAGTCTCTACATTTTCATCATTCCCTTCATAGACATCATCCCTTATAATAGGTTTTAGATCCGGTTTATCATATAAACATACTCCACCTCCCCTTCTATTTGTTCGATCCTTCCGAAAAAGGGAATAACCCTCTAAATTAACTGTCCAGTCATGAGTTTCATCCCACCATGTTTCAGTAATGCCTATGATGTCATACTGCTCCCTTGCAGCTATTAATTCAAGCTCCCCCATTTTATCTGTCAGGCTTCTTGCATTAGCAAGCATGTATTTCAGGTTTTTTTCAGCCTGTACTATTATCTTATCTGCTCCTTCCTTTCTGCTCCCACTTGGTTAAGTCTTTAGAAGTTTTCTAGTATTAACTGTATTTACTATGGGTGTCTCACTGCTTATTATTCTCTTTGCTTTTGGATGGACATAAATATATCTATTGCAGAGCAAATAATGACAGATCTATTGAAAAGAGATAAGGTTCATTGTGCAAATCTTGATCCCTCAATTCTCTCCAAAATACAAATTCTCCTGTGACTTGCTATTGGGGCTCCCTCCGCTCATCGCGTTGACGTCGGAGGTCACGGGTGAGACTGTTCCGGTATCGGGAGCAGAGGGTGTTTGTTTGGTGCAGAGGTTTTCAACCACGCTAGAGTTGATTGTAGACCTATTATTGGTATACTTTGTGATTAGTGCGGTACATGATTTGCACCACAGGCACCTCACTGGCTTACATTACCATATTGTGGTTTTCATATTATCCACCATTGTTACACCCATTCATGCATGTAGTAAGGTAGTTACTGAAGGGGATTTACAGTGTGGGGGATGTTTATACTTATAGTATTGTCCTATACATTTGACACACTTTATTATTGAGATCTACAGTTGCTATCCCCTACATATGTTCCCTTGTACCACGATACCTACTACCTACCTTACCCCCCATTCCGGGTACAGTTCAGATCAGAAGGGTTTATATGAATACTGGAATATATACCAATTTCCTTTCTGGTATCACCCCACACCTTGTGTTTCAATATGTTTTTAATATTGACTATGCGTCGTTGTGTTACACTATTGATATAACAATAAAACTTTATTATTTTGCCCATAAGGCTTTTATTGACAACCGCTCACCCTCCCATTTGGGTGCGGTTGCTTTCTGTATCCCTTACAGTTTCTGTGACTATAGATCAGGGAGCATTTTACCCCTACCATTAATTCATTATAGCCTGGTTGTGCAGTGATAGAAGGGATCTGTGGAAGACTCTCTGTGTCTTCTCATTTACTTGCTTGTATGTTTCGTAGACAGATCTATTGTCTATGACAGATATGCATATTGCTTACTGGTCTCTTTGGTAGAAGAAGAAACACTATTCTTGAAGAAGAAGGGGTCTTGAAACATATGACATTGACTATTCCATAATGTACCATCACTTAAGTAGCAGCATTTGATTCTGCTCATTCATTTGTAACCCCCCTTCCTGGTGATGTTGGTTACTAAAGTAAAGTAGGAGTTAACAGTGATATAAAATAATAATAATAATAGTTTGTTCTTGTATAGTGCTGCTAGTTTTATGTAGCGCTTTACAGAGACATTTTGCAGACACAGTCCCTGCCCCATAGAGCTTACAATCTATGTTTTTTTTGGTGCTTGGGAACAGGGAGATAAAGTGGCTTGCCCAAGGTCACACAGAGCTGACATTGGGAATTGAACTAGGTTCCACTGCTTCAAACTCAGTGCCAGAGTCAGTGTCTTTACTCACTGAGCCGCTACTTCTCCATAGAATAGATGTTAAGCTCCACCCAGTGGTTATACAGCAGTACTGTATCACAGGAGGAATAAAGGATAGAAGCAGAGGAGTCTGGGGGGGAGTTCCAGCATGGCAGCAGGAGAGAATCTTCAGAGAGTAGAGGTATGGGAGATGTTCCTCAAAGTATAGTATATATATATATAGTATACTACAGTATGTCAATCTACATGCACTGTGACTGCAAGCCTTGGAAGATTGCAGGTGTATAAAAGCTCTTGGCGCCCATCTTCCCTTCACCCTACTGACCACAGACAACACCCCGAGACAAGGTAAATAAATGTGGATGTTTAATACACCACTACACTGATGTGACCTCCCTATGGAGCCGGGCAGGGAGGGTTACAATTAATTTGCTGGAATTGGACATGTCATCTTTATAGGCATACAGCTACCACACATTTCAGTTACTCCTAAACTTAATAACAACCCTTGGTAGATCGCCAAGGGTTCCCCAACAAGTCATCAATTAAGTCTTCTTTCTAGTTGCCACACCAGACACAGACAGTACCAGCATACGTTCTTGGAAGAGGGACTATTAGCATGCTATACCTGTAAAATCCCGAAGCTTGTGGCCATAAAACTGCTGGAAAGCCCAGTGTTTCAGTGCAGTTGATCAGCTGAAAGTAGCAATAAACCTGTGGATCCCTTCACATATGATTCAGATCTGCTATTCTGATTTTCGTTTCTCTCCTCTTTTTTGTATTCTTTCTCTCTTTATTCTGCTTTTCATTTGTAAATATTTTCTCTATATTAATGTGTCACTTTAGATTTGGTAGGGTTTCCCAGGTGGTGCATGTGGATATGAGGTAGCTGCCGTTATTGTGCACGTGTTACCCCTTTAATTTTAGCTCTCAAACTTATGACTTTTTGCTGAGGCGGGGGCCCGAGTCCCTATTACTAACTTATTGGGCCACACATTGTCTATAGTCTGACGGCAGGAAGAATACCGATACAGTATGGGTGATACAACTAGTTTACTTATACCGTACTAATTCGGTCACCTTGTGATCCTCTACCGAGGATCACTATACACCAGTGGTTCCCAAACTTTTTCGGTTCAAGGCTCCCTAAGTATTCTGGAAGCCAGAGGGTCACGTGTAAGATGACTTAGCTCAGATAGTGTCAACTCGGCCCTCTTTTCCAAGCACGACAAGGTCTGTTTCTTTTTCTTACTTTATTTGGAGAAAGCAGGGAAAAAACAGTCTCTTGTGTAGAGGTGTAGGTCTAAATATCTCTGTGTGTGCTTAGTAGTAAAGGGAGGTGAAAAGATAATCTTGCAGTACCATTACAGGGGTTACAGCAAGGTACTCACTAGTCCAGAGGAATGGTGGAAAGGAAGTGCCAATGTATGCTGGGTAGTAAGATAGTCTGGGGACAGGCCATCTGTGGGCAGAGCAGAGGGGGAGAAAGCAGACTAGCCCATTTGAGAGAAAAGCTGGGGCTGCTATGGCAACTCACAGGAGTATCTGGGGGAGCTACAACATGTAGCAATAATGTTGCATTTCTAATACAGCAAGCTGCTGGGAGAGAGGAAATGGCACTGTATTATCACACAAGCGCTGTGTTTGTGTACAGAGCCAAACACATACAGCTGGCACTAAGAAGCTGGCAAGCAGGGCTGCAAGGAAAGGGGGGGGGGGGGGTGAAACAGAAGTGCAGACAGGGGTATTCCTGTTCCATGACACTAAGTCTATCAGAATTTTTTCAGGGCTCCCTAAGGTGATCAGGATTTTTCCACGGCGCCCAAAGTGAAAACAAAGTTGTATAAACATACATAACAGTTGCAGTGCGCAGCAGGTATGTCTCTCACGCAGACTTTCGCTCTCTCAGACACGCTCACGCAGACCCTCTCTCTCACACACGCAGACTCTCACACACTCTCACACACGCACACTCTCACACACATGCACACTCTTGCACACTCTCACACACACGCGCACACTCTCCCACACGCACACTCTCGCACACTCTCACACACGCACACACTCTCACACACACGCACACTCTCGCACACTCTCACACACGCGCACACTCTCACACACGCACACACACGCACACACTCTCAAACACACGCACACACTCACACACACGCACACTCTCGCACACTCTCACACACTCTCTCACACACTCTCACACACACTCTCACACACACTCTCACTCTCACACACACACTCTCACACACACACACTCTCACACACACACACACACACACACTCTCTCACTCTCACACACTCACTCTCACTCTCACACACTCTCACTCTCACACACTCTCACTCTCACACACTCTCACACACACACTCACTCTCACACACTCACACACTCTCACTCTCACACACTCTCACACACTCTCACACACTCACACTCTCACACACTCACACACTCTCACACTCTCTCTCTCACACACTCTCTCTCTCTCACATTCTCTCTCTTTCACACTCTCTCTCACACTCTCTCTCTCACGCTCTCTCTCTCACGCTCTCTCTCTCTCACGCTCTCTCTCACACTCTCTCTCTCTCACACTCTCTCTCTCACACTCTCTCTCTCACACTCTCTCTCTCACACTCTCTCTCTCACCCCACTGCCTCGCATGTATTTCTCTCCTGCTTCTCACTCTTACTCCCTCTTTTCCTCACTCACCCCCTCTCTCCTCTCCCTCCGTCAATTACCCCACACTTACTCATTCCGTCTCCCCCCCACAATTCCCCCCACAAGATATATACCTAAAAACTTCCCACCCCCGAATACATACAAAAAAATCCCCACCCCCCAAATATATACAACCTCCTCCCCAAATGCATACAAAAAACCGCACCTAATTTTTTATTTATATATATATATATATATATATATATATATATATATATATATATATATATATATATTAATATATATATATATATATATATACACACACCCCCAATACATATAAAAATTACCCCAATACATATACAAATTACCCCAACACACCCAATACATATACAAATTACCCCAACACCCCCAATACATTTACAAATTACCCCAACACCCCCAATACATATACAAATTACCCCAACACATAAAAATTACCCCAACACCCCCCAATACATATCAAAATTACCCCAACACCCTCAATACATATAAAAATTACCCCAACACCCCCAATACATATAGAAATTACCCCAACACCCCCAATACATATAAACATTACCCCAACACCCCCAATACATATACAAATTACCCCAACACATTAAAATTACCCCAACACCCCCAATACATATACAAATTACCCCAACACCCCCAATACATATAAACATTACCCCAACACCCCCAATACATATACAAATTACCCCAACACCCCCAATACATATATAAAATTTACCCCAACACCCCCAATACATATAAAAATTACCCCAACACCCCCAATACATATATAAAAAGTACCCCAACACCCCCAATACATATATAAAAATTACCCCAACACCCCCAATACATATAAAAATTACCCCAACACCCCCAATACATGTAAAAATTACCCCAACACCCCCAATACATATATTTACCTTGGGGATGATGGTCAGACCGGTGGCGTGCCGGTGATGCGTGGGGCCGATGCTGCAGGGGGGGGTATGGCTGAACGGCCCGGTCCATGCACGGGGGAGGTCAGTGCTGCGGGGGCCTGTGCCATTTGGGGGGAGGGCCGGTGTGCTGCAGGGGGAGGGCCGGCGTGCTGCGGGGAGGGAGGGGGGGGTGTGAGGCTGCAGTGCTGCTGGGAGACATCTGTCTCCTGGTGCTGCTCCTCCAGCGTGCGCGCCGGGCCTCCCTCTCTCTTACTTCCGGCGCTGCCAGGGAGACCCAGCGCCGGGTTCAGAGGTTTTTTTTCAGAGGTTTTTTTTAAAAATTAACTAGCAGCCCTTGTTTCCCGCTGCTGGCGGCCCTGATCGCGGCGACCCTCTAGCCAAGCCGCGGGTCACCAGGGCGCCGCGGCACACACTTTGGGAACCACTGCTATACACAGTACACAAATCCCCAAATAATGATGCATGTGTGAATCAATCAATGTTAGAAGTATATTAGCCACCTCAATCCTGGGTATGTGTGCTTGTGATAGTACACAACAAGCTTGCACAACAAGCTTGCCTGCACTAACTGTTACAGGCATATGCTTCCAAAAGCGTGCTTCAGTACCACTGTTTTTTGTAGCCATTTAGGGTCGCTTCTGACAGCTCTGGAACTGCTGGAAAGCCCAATGTTTCAGTGCAGTTGATCAGCTGAAAGTAGCAATAAACCTGTGGATCCTTTCACATATAATTCAGATCTGCTAATCTGATTTTTGTTTCTCTCCTCTTTTTTGTATTCTTTCTCTCTTTATTCTGCTTTTCATTTGTAAATATTTTCTCTATATGAATATGTCACTTTAGATTTGGTAGCTTTTGGCTGATATAAGATAAACAGGGCTTATATTTCTCAACACCACAACAGGACTGATTAAGGCTACTATTAAGATCAGTGACATATTTAAAGCTGCAGTTCAGTCTTTTTTTTTTACATTTATTTTTTTACTTCAATAGTTTCATGTGTGCAATCTCTAATTACCTAAAGAACTGTATAGCTGCAGCTCAATTCGTTTTCCATGTATTGATAGGTCGAAATTTGGTGACATATTAAAAGCTGGCATTTGTTTATAATCTGCTTGACTGGCAGTGGAAGCTCATGAATATTCATGAGCAATCCTGAACTGACAAGTGCTAGAGGGAGGGCAGGGCTGACAAAGGGGTGTGCCAGGGCTTGTGACAGGACATGAAGGGGCAGTGCCTTAGCAAATGGCTGTTAAATAGAATACAAGAAAATTGGTCTTTCAAAGTTGTTTTTTTAAAAACAGAAAATGCTAAAAGTATTTTTTCTTACTACAGAACTGATTTATGAAAAAAAATAAAACATGCAGGATATTGACTAAACTGCAGCTTTAAGGCTTCAGCCTCCACAAATGTAATAATGATGGGGTCAAATGTGGCTCAAATGTATCTTTAAATTGATAGATACTTAACAGCAAACATAGCTATGCAGCCAGGAGAACAGTACTATTCATAGGGGAGGTATGCAGGTACCATTCTAGGATTTAATGCTATTCATACCATTTCTGCATTGAATATATGTTTATCGGCAGTAGGTTTGTTAAGACATCTGATATGTGCATTAGAGGAACTGTCCTCCCTATAAAATCAAATAATATGTATCTCTTGAGGACTATGAAATATTTACCATTCAGCCAATATTAAAATAATAATCATTTGAAAGTAAGAGAAAGATTGTTATAAATGATCGATAATGTGAGGATTCCTGGTTGTAAGATTGAGCTACTAAAATACACAATGATTTGCAAAGTCTGCTTACAGGTACCACAAACATGGGAATGGACACTTATCTCGCTAAAGCATGGGAATGCATAATACAGGCCATTTAATACAATCCTCCAAGTTAACAATGCATTAACTTTCATTCCCCTTAATCGTTACCCTTTTTCTCACCAACTCAGTAGGTGTGACCATACTTGTGTATACATAGTATGCTTTTAGAATACAAAAATAAATCTGATGTTCTACTGAATGCACACCATTTTGGCTTTATTTTTGTTAAATAAATCATGACACGGTGTAATATGTTATGTGTTGTTTTTCATCTGAGGTTGTATTTACCTAATTTTAAGACCTGCTAAGGAACAGATGATTGTTATTATGTCCTGATATGTAAAACCATAGAATTCAAAGAGGGTGTACTTTCTTTTTCGCACAACTGTAATTAGCTATGTTGTTTCCCTATTTGCAATTTACAGTAGATAGAGACTCTTCTGGTTACTATACACAGACGCTATAATCAACATTGTTACAAGAGTGTTATCAATAAGCAAATATTTCCATTTTATTTTAATTAAAACATAGTAGGATTTCTTTTTTGAAGATGCATGCTGACAATAAGTACTAACTAGCATAAAAACAAGTCACTGATGTTGATACGTTTTTGTGACGGCATACTGTACTGTAGGTTTCTTGTTTTGACATCGCAAGAAGTGAACTACTGTATGTAATTTTTCATGTGATTTTTCATGTGTAAGTTCATGTACACTATATACTGTAGGTCAAACACAGCCAGTATAATTCAACACTAATTAATCATATAGCCCATATTCCCCAGAATTGAAATGCTGGCAGCTATTAAATGCGCAATGAATGAGCCCCTTTGCTAGAGGTCTCAAGGAATGTAAAACTCAATTGGGAAAAAGCTTTAGGGTGTGTAATACAGGAACATAATTTCAGCTGTTGGACTCTTCGTCGTGGTAAGCAGAGTCATGGGGGGAATCCTTTACTATTCCCTTGCACATCAGGGTTCCATCGAGTTGACCCTGGCACTCAGTCTGTGTTTTGCAGCTGTAGGTCTCACATGTCACAATGCAGGCTGGATGACAGGTACATTGCTGTTGGCATTTATTTTGCAGGAATGTCTCATTTATCTGTGAAGAGAAGATATAAGTGGCAGCGTGTGGAGTCATACAATCTGATAGTCTTTGGACAGCTAAGATCTGCATCCTCCACATGTAGGTCATTGTTCTCTTACTTCCGAAGAGATGTTACCTCTTAAAAGTTGGAGAAGTAATAACTATGACATATTGTAATCTACTTGATGTGGACTCTTGTCTGCAAACGCGTAACTGAGCAATGATGTATTCCCCCCCCCCCCATTTATTTTGCCTCATGTACAAGTTTCACACATCTCTATTCTGTTTTGCTCCATCTTCACAGCAGAAGATGAAAGAAAGGAACAATTGTTAGGGTACGAGAATATTATGAGGAAGAAGTCCATTTTTTGAGGAAAAAGTCATAACGAAACTTTCAAAATTAAAAGTAGACATGCCAGGGGGGCAAAACAGGAGACCAATGAGGATAATAAAAGATCTTGGGTAGGTGAAGGCAGCGTCCTAATAGAAATATTTAACCAGTCATTATAAACAATTTTAGTCCCAGATGATTGGAAAAGAGCAAATGTAGCCTCACTTAAAAAAAGGGGAATTAGCGAAGAGGCTATTATTTTAGTTAATTAACAAATAGCCATTTCTCTTGCATGAGCTTGCAATAAGTTGCAGATTTTCTGGCATAAGAAGAGTTAAGTGATTCCTCTGGTATGCTGACATTTCTATTTCTGCTTGATATTATTATACTTGTCTAGAAATATGTTCTTTATACTGTACATTCAAATTCACTGTGCAAGTAAGCAAGCCTTGATGTTCATCTAGACTACAGTATTAGCTGTAAAGAACATGCTTCTCAGTAGAGATGAGCGGATCCACCCAAATCCGTTTCCCGGATTTTCTCGCATTTTCCCCCCAAGATCCATTTCATGGTGTAAAATCCGCAAACGGATTTGGTCAATTTTAATCCATGCGGATTCATCAAAAACCGCCATTTGGATACAACCTGTGAATGGATTTGTAGAACCCAATCTGCGGAATCAGCAATCTACTGGCGGATCCTTATGAAACCGCCAACGGATTGCTGAATCAGTGAATTGGATTCCACAAATCCGTCCACAGGTTGCAGAATCCGTGGAATGTATTGGTAACAATTATTTATAAATGCGCAAAACGCAAATCGCCCTTTCAGAGATTGGTCCGCTGAAATTCGCAGACCAAAGGACCCGGCCGATCTGATGCGGATAAAATTCGCCCCCAAAAATCACCCATCTCTACTTCTCAGTGGCTCCTCATTAAAGATGTGCAAAACTTTTCACCCAAGGTCAAGAATCAGGAAAACCAACAAAAAGTCAGAGTCTGCAAGCAATTTGCGGGAGCTTTAAAAAGCAGAGGGATTGTGGCACCTACTATGGAGTTAAGTATATCCGGAAGCAGGGGGTCCCCGGAGCTAACAATTATGGGGTTCAGCTCCCGGAGTACTCCTGCTTCAATCCCCTGTAAAAAAAAACAAAAAACTTCTGGAAAAAAACAACTGCTTGGATTGCTTCTTTTAGCTGAATTATTATTATTTAGATCTGACAGTATCTAACCATGAATAAGTTACAATGACTAGCCTTACCACTTCTAATGTAGTCTCATGCACAGAAAGAATCTTGGCACTTCAAAGTACTATATGTGCACTACACGTTGAAAGTGCTACCAAGTCAGGATATATTTTATTAGGTATTACTGCTATTAAAAAGTTGCTATGGTTAAAAAAAAAAAAAAAAGCATACAGTAAACCCTACAATAATATTATGCAAAGCAATTTTTGGTGTCCCAGGAACTGAACCTTTTGGGTGAGCTCCTATTTACACACATTTTACTGCTGCTAAATGACTTGCATTATCAGTCCAATCTTATTCAAACAATTATACCTCCATGAAAAAGAACCCTTAGGGCTTGGGAGGCAGTCCCTCCTTGGGCAGGAGTGAGCAGACATTGTGCAGGGATACAGAGCCTGTCACCTTAGAAATGGAGTTTCAGGGATTGATCATGTGGATACAGACTGTAACATCTAAAGAGGTGGTATCCTAAGAGAATGAGACTAGGGACTAGAGGCAAACAGCCTCTAAGATCAAATAGACCTGCAACATCCAAAAGATCAAGACATCCGTTTAAAGAAAATGTTTTGGGGAGATGAGACATCGATACCTTGTAATATCTGTCATTGATGAAACAACCACACTTGTCCAGTGTCACACAGCGCTGTGCCTCCAGGTAATAACCCTCATCACACTGGCATCCCTCTGAGCATTCGATGGGACATGTGATAGGAGATGAAATTCTGGCACAGGTATTTGAGCAGGTATCAATGCAAACCTCATAGTGACTGTTAGGAAAGCAATTCAGAGCTGGAGAGGAAGACGGAGCGTTAGAAAACCGACTCATTGGCTCCCTCTTCCAAATCTTACATTTTCATTCCATGCTGTGTGGTGGAAGGCTTGAAAAGAGCAAATAATTGTTAAACACAAAAAGAGTAAAAGTGGTTTCACAGCATACACCAAGAAAGTAAGAAAAACGAGACTGAAGGAGACCAGAAAGCAGAAAGAAAAATAGCCAGAAACATTGTACTACTGTAGGACATCCGAGTAGAAAGACCCAGGCAAAAAAAAAAAAAAACATCCATTAGAGAATGATGGGGAAAGAGAAAAAAACAAAGAAAATTAGAGAGATAAAGGGGCTAATTCAATATGTGCCAAAGCAGTGCAATGGTCCATTGATACTCAGCGTATGTACAGTAAAATTAGCCCCTAAAAGAGAGATGGTATTAAAAAGAGGGAAAGAGAAATACATAGTTTTTTTCTCCCATCCTCAGCCTGCATGTATTAATCCTCCACCTTGCATTGCATTCTCACTCCCTTCCCAACTCACGACAGAAGGTGTTGCTCCTCCATCTCAGTTCGGTGATGCCTGCATTCTGGCAAGCTGATACATAGCTCTGAATATTGTGGCACAGGAAGCTTATGTTTCCCCTTCCATGGCACAGGTCAAATACACAATTGTTAAAATACACAGTGGGGTCCACACGATTACGACAAGAAGTGAACGGCCCTTCTGGCGTGAGCAGCAGGCCACAGTAGTTTTTTCCTTGGTACAGGCTCTTCTTGACACAGTGAGGGCAGATATTTTCTGGTCCTCCGCATCCAATACTACACACCTTCCCGGAACTATTGGTCTGCCAAGCCTCACCAAACGCAATCACATCACGGGCCAGTGATCCATCTGGCAGCTGAAATTCGTCCTTCTGGTTACCATTGTAGTTGCCACACAGACCACGGGTCTGTCTTCGGTAGCTACTAGGGATTGTTACCACAGCTTGATAGGCCAGGTCATAAGTCACCTGTAGTCCAAAATCAGCTCTCAGAATCACGTTAATCCCATGCTGGTAGACCCAGACTCCTCTGTTCCACAGAAGCAGGGGAAGGTTAGAGAGAGTATGGTTGATCTACAAGACACACATAGAGACATTGTGGCATTTGTTTAACTTAAGCTGTCTGGGAGCATTGGGTAACACTAATAAAAACTGCAAATGAATTCAACCATCCTGCTTAATTATCGTGTTGTTGTTATAATTATTATTATTATTACAATTGCTCTCCATTGTAATACGCAGAAGGTTGAATGCATACATATCTGTTTGCTTATGGAGAATTTCTGTTAATGCTTTTATCACTGTTACTTTAGAAAAAACACAGTTTACAAATGAATTGTTCATTAGTTTAGAACTAGAAGGAAATACATATTATAGTACAGATCATTTCAGGAAATAAATTAACTCAATGTAACAGAAAGAGGTGTTACAGAGAAATCGCTCTCTTGAAGGCCATTGCTCACAATGAATATGTAATGTGTTATCTAATAGACTGCAGGCCATGTTTACTAAGAGGTGCTATGCCATAAGACACCTTCTGACCCATTCAATTGAATGGGCTGCGCAGAGTCTTCCACTACCGGAAGGTGTCTTCTGCATAGGTGGACCCTTTCACTCCTGTCTCACTCAATAATGAATAAAGGAGTCTCATCCCTGCCTCCTACTTGCTACTACTAATACCAATTTCTATACAACATATACAATACCGTGCAGGACATATAGTGAGGTGCATATTGGGAGATCAGTTCCCCTTTCATTTTTGATTACCTGGACCATCCCGTAAATTCCTTGTAGTAGGGAAATCTGGACGTCATTCACATTAACTGTTACCACTTTGGTGACCGCCACGGAGCTGCCTGCACATTTCTTATTCTCCACTGTGACTATGAACTCTGTTAAAGGTGTTTTACCCCGGGTGCAGATCTTTGCAAGTATGTAACTGCAATTGCCCTGGAAGTCATAGGTGAGCCCATCAAATGTGCTGTAGTGTAGGCCCCCAGCAGCTGAGCACCTTGCTGATCCAGTGGGATGACACTTTCTTACCCCATCCAATATATTACAGTCCTCATAGGGACCACAGGCAAAGGGAGTGCAGTGCACAGAGCCGCCTGGCTTGCACACACATTGCTGCTCACAGTTAGGGGTAGGATAAAATGTCTCATTAATCTTGTAGTAGAAGCCATGGTGGATGCAGCCGCAGTGGGGGATACGGACACAGAGGTCAACATTAAGGATATATCCATCGTTGCATACACAGCCCTCTTTACAGATGTTAGAGCAACTGAGTGGGGAACTCAAGCTGCTACAAGTCGCGGCACAACCAACGGAGCAAAGCTTGTAGTAACTGTTCTCTGGGCACCACGGCTCTTGGAAAAGAAAGAAACGTGGTAAGGATATTTTAGGTTCTTGGCAACCTGATCCTGGGCAGCATTAAAAGGGTATGTACTCTTTTGGTAAAGCCATAGACAGCTGTTGCCTTGTACAAAACATTTTCAACAACCAATAATACTATTTGTGTTTCCACCTTAAAGCTTGTTGCTGTGATATCTCTTTGACCCATTTCATTGTCAGGGGATGAGCAGAGAGAACAAGCTACTGTAAAACTGAGATCAACGTCCCCGTTCAAACATGTCTAGCATCACCAAACTGTATGAACTATGAGTAGAAAAACCTGTAAAGCGGCAGTTCACTATGTATTTAAATACTTTTATGATGATGTTTAACATTATTTTGCTATGGGCTTCCAAAGTTACAGTACCTCCTTACAATATACAGAACTATGGTGTTTGAACATTACATTTTTATTTCCTTTTGTCAAGTAAACATCCTATATTATAACATTATTGAAAATGGTGGCAGCAGAATATTCTCAATAGCCTTGAAATAATATTTTGTCCCTACTGTGTTTAATATATTTGTTTTCCCCAAAATGATATTTTTGGGAAAAGGGGTTAGGGAATGCAGCTCAAACCCTAATAGCCATAAAATTAAAGGAAGTTCCTCTACAAGGAAATTTACTTACTGCAGAAGTTCTCTTTCCTCCAGGAACACACAGTCCCACCTGCCTCCTGACAAGCTCCAGCGTAGGCTGCAATCACCTGGCAGAAAACATCTTGCCTCCCACTATAAAAGCAGGAGTCATAGAGACAGTTCTGAAAAAATCCCTCTGGGTCTACAAGTTTATGGCACTCTTGGAATGGACCATTCTTCTGGAGGAGTATCCCACAATCATTACGGCTTCGACTTTGAGATTTGTCCATGGTCTTCAATAGTGGACATGGCCTTGGTTCCACTTCTTTACATTCCATAGGTGCCTCATTTGTCCTCCAACTACGCCCAAAGGCTGAAATACTTGTTGTTACCTGACCATTTCTCATCATCAGCTCATCGTCTGGCCTGCCATTAAAATTACCACAAAGTCCACAAACAGCACCAGAATAGGAATGGGGCACTCTAACTGTGACCCAACTTTGCCAGTCAAATGTTACCTTCAAACCAAAATTTGTAATGATGACTACATTCCAGCCCTGCTGAAAGACTTTGACCCGGTCGAGCCCAAAACAGTAGGGAAGGTTAATCAACACACCATTTAGCTGTGGAAGAGAGTGGAGTTGGGTGTCTAATTAATATAATAATATTCTTCCTAATATTTCTTAGATGGCGCTGTGTGCACATCATATTACATAATCCTTATAATCCTTACACATCTACTTACAGGTGCGGGCATGTGTACTGTACTGTACTTATCTTTTTTTGTGAATGCATCCATTTAACAGGATTCATTGTGCTTTGTAACATGATATTTTTCTTTTGTTTTATGATGTTGCAATGCGGAATTGTCACCACATACAACATCATAGAGTTTTTACTGAAATGAAGATGCTGCCACTTTACATATATATAAGTCAATAGGACGAAGCTTGATAGATAAACAAACTATTTTAGCATTTCTAATGATGACTCAAAAATGAACAGGATGTTGTATATTTTTAAGAGTATTTTAATGTTATGCGCTTTTTTCGTTTGAGCTGCTACAGGGGACTGCTACTTAAAATCAGAAGGTGAAGATCATTACACACCCGATCTTCAAGACTCGCCTGGAATTTCACTTTACAATTAAGCATTTCCATACGATGTAATATGATTACATGACCCACTGCATACACACATATACCCTCTTAACCTAGAACTATAACATGTGTAGTTCTATGTACAGTACAGATAAACCTTCTATGTATCTCTGTGTGTTTTTCAGTACATCATTTTGATTGTAAGCTCTTTAAGCTCCATTACCACAATGTTTACTTTATATTCTGCACTTATCTCTAATTGTATTATTCTTCCCTGCATTACAGTATATCTTGCATAATATCCATGCAAAGCATTGAGTACACTGGGTAACGCTTTATAAATACGTTGCATCCGTTACAAATTGGATGCAGATTTTGGCGAATAAAAATTTAACTTGTGAGCACATTCACATGTCTCAGGCAGGTCTGAAACCCTGCTTTTCACTGTTATCATTCATCATACAATGCTTTCACTGCAGCCAGGGATTCTGGGTAATGACATGCAAATGAGCACACAGTGTGTCACCTTTTGCTTTTTATCCATTTTAACATAGAGCCCAATTAGCTAATGCCTGCCGCATTACACGGCATTTACAGCAGTTAAAGAAGTGCGTGCTCAACAAACCTAGTCACAGACAGCTGTTTTGACATTTTGGGTCTCATCAGTGTGAAGGAGATGGTCACTGACTTACAATCTGAAGCTGCAATAGTATTGGACAAAACGACTCTATGCTGTCCCATCAAGGAGTAAAGAATAAGGTGAACGTTCATACTTTCAGATTCAGTGGTGTCTATGTACAGGAGCAAGGCAAAAGTGCTACAATTCTTGGGCAAAGCAAACCACCAAATGTACAGAATTGTAAAAGACGTTATTGAACCTATTAACACAAAGTTTTATGAACTTTAAGAGTTCATAAAAAAAATCGCCGGGCCATTTAAATCGCCTTTTTTTTTAGCGTTGCTATCACGGTATTCAGAAAGCCTCAATTACCTGTGATAGCAAAATTCCCAGAGCGGGTGAGTAGCCAGTGACGTTATGATCGCCTCTCTGAAAAGGCCTTACCCGGCGATTCCTTTCAGCCTCAGAGTGAGCATGCGCAGAGAGAGCCGCCTCTCCATGCGCAATCTTGACTGAAATTAATATTTTTTTAATAAATATGTAATACTAGTATAGCTGAGCAGGGGGTCTCCTGAGCAGAACCGCGTTGATTTCAAGTCTGGGGACCCCCTGCTTCCCGTGATACAGGCCCCGTTATGGGGGTGCCTGTATCTCCTATGCATTTTATTCCGACAGTCAGTGATTCAGGACATTTAAGTGCATAGGAGATACCGGCACCCCATAACGGGGCTTGTATCTCGGGAAGCAAGGGGTACCCGGACCTCAAATCAACACGGTTCTGCTCCGGAGACATCCTGCTCATCTGCACTAGTATTAAAAGTTATATTAAAACAGCTTCTACACACAATAAACATTAAAACCACAACAACACTAATACCCACCTCCTCTACCCCCACATGATTGATACCAGAGGCCGGGGTGGTTGATGGTCCTCAGGTGGTCCCTGCGGGTGTTGGGGGGTCCTCGAGTGGTCTTCCTGGATGTCTGGGGCCCTTGGGTGGTTCCTGCAGGTGTCAGGTGGCCCTAGGGTGGTCCCTGTGGGTGTGTTGGGGCCCGCGGGTGGTCCCCACGGGTATCCTCAGGTGGTGTCCGGGGGTCCTCAGGTGATCCCCACGGATGTCTGGGGGCCCTCGGGATCCCCAAGGGTCCCCACTGGCCTGTAGTACCAATCCTGCAGCAAAAAAAAAAAAAAAGTACAATACATTGAAATAAATACACATTTCCCCCCCCCCACAGTACAGTAATGGGCAAAATAGGTATTATCCAGATATCGATAATAGTGCATTTGCCCATTATAAAATAAAACATTAGCCAGCATAACTAAAGTAAATAAACCTTTCTACTTACCCCTGCCATCATGAAGTACATCCTCATCCGCATACTACAGGTCCATGTCCTCCGATGCCAGCAAGAATACATGAAAAAATACAATCTAATGGCCCCTAACTCCTTAATCACTGTAGCGGTTAATAACCGTTATAGTCAGTGTTCGACAAACCTATACATTTGCTCACCCCGGGCGAGTGGATTTAACCCCCGGGCGAGTAAATATTGGCACAAGCAGCACACGTTTGGTACTACGTGGCGAGTAGATTTTTTTGTGTGGCGAGTAGATTTTTTGGTGATTTGTCAACCACTGGTTATAGTGATTAAGGGGTTGACCCACCATCCCCCGCTACTCACACAGAAGGCCTTACCACCTACCTCGAGACCACTATACCCACCCTATACCCATTGATTGGCATAGTGGTACATCATACCCATATAATATGGGCATGATAAGACACTATAGCAGTCACTGGTCTCCCTAATAAAAAAGCCTGAAGGCCAAAAATACACAATAATAAAAGATATACACAAGCACCTAAACACCCCAATTCTAGAAATAAAAGCACTAGCCAACCAATTAAACAAATAAAAGCACTAGCCAAACAATTAAATAAATAAAAGCACTAGCCAACCAATTAAATAAATAAAAGCACTAGCCAACCAATCAATTTAATAAATAAAAGCACTAGCCAACCAATTAAATAAATAAAAGCACTAGCCAACCTATCAATTTAGTAAATAAAAGCACTAACCAACAAAACAATTAATTAATTTTAAACGCTAACCAATTTTAAAATGTACTAAAAACAAGTCATCCAAATTCCAAACAATTGAATCCAAACAATATAAACAAATAGAAAAAAATACAATCAATTCAAAACAAGCATTTACCAAAAAATGCATTGGCAGCGACTGTATTAAGCTGTACCCTACTGTAAGGATCTGGGAGTCACACTGCTCTCTGCGCACTCCCGCCTTACCTCAGACCGCAATCAGGGGTTCCGCTCCCCTATTCCATAGTGGAGAGGATCAATCCGGTGGCATATCGCCTACACCTTCCCCTGTCTATGAGGAATCTCCGTGTTTCATGTCTCCCTATTGAAACCAGCCTTCCAGAACTCTCGATTTCCAACTCTTCCTCACCTCCAGCATCTCTCTTCGTACAGGGGCAACAAGAATACGAAATTCAGTCCATAGTGGACTCCAAGATCTCCAGAGGATCGGTCCAGTATGTGGTGCACTGGAGGGGTTTTGGACCTGAGGACTGGTCATGGATTCCTCATCACCGTCTCCACGCACCTGGACTTCTTCGGTAGTTCCATCTGAGGTATCCCCTCAAACCTTTTTGGAGTCTCCCGGAGGTTGCTCCTGAAGGGGGGGGGGTACTGTAAGGATCCGGGAGTCACGCCACCCTCAGCGCGCTCCCGCCTTACCTCGAACTGCAATCAGGGGTTCCGCTCTTGCAACACATCGTCGGGACCCGCGTCTACTGTCAGCAGCATTGCGCACAAGCACGCATCCAACACACAGCTTAATGCAGAAGGGGAAGGTCCCGGCTACCTAGACCGACCTACACTCCAGACGCGGCCACATGGCTGTGGGTGGTATTTCTATCCATCCCCACCGAGCACAGCATGATACCTACTGCACAGATTAATACATTACCAGTCAATGGGCAATCACAAACATAAAAATAAATAAATACAATGAAAAAAAGACATTTACATACATTAAATATTTCTCTTACTTTTAGAAGTCTTCACCCTTCGAATCCTGTTGTATCTGCAAGCTCTCTTACAGCGACTTCATCGCCCCGCAATCCAATGCCATCCACCTTGAAGACCAGCATCAGGTAAATAAAATCTTCTTTCTTTTATCTTCTATCACCGTCTTCTTTCTTCATCTGTCATTACTTTCTTCTTTTCTTTAATCTTCTTTCTTCATCTGTCAATCCAAAGCCCCATGGTAAATCCAGAACAGGATGTTCTCTCGTCGGATTCTTGAGGTAAAATGAGGCGTACAGGCCTTATATATGGCATCCTATTGGATGCAGTATCATGTGCTCGCCTCTTTTAATTTTTTAAGGATGTGACGTCATCTCCAAGGGTGGTACATCAGATCTTTAAAACCGCATGGCTATATCACATGGTATTACAGCCAATGGGATTGAAGACAATCCCATCGGTTGCTGTACCATGTGATAGGCTACATTAATTCAAAAGTATGTGACATCATCCCTTAAAGTGACGTCACATCCTTTAGTCTACAGTCCATCCACCGTCCTGTATCGCCGCCTCTTAGCAGCTTCTCACCAGCCTAACGCCAACTTTTCCTGGCGTGAGGATTTGGGGAGAAACGCGCCATTCTGGAGCCACAATTAGCCTCGATAGGCCTCGCTAACCTAATTGCGGCTCCTAGAATTGCACGAGTTTCAGACCCTGCCAATATGTGGTTTATCGCCTCTAACCCAGCGATTTTTTTATGACGGCTGAAATTTTTGGTGATTCATGCCTTTATCACCCACTTATCGAGGCTTACTGAATAGCAGTAGGCATTTTAGACAATAAGTGCTCGATAAGTGGCTTATGAACGCTTATAGCATAGGCCCCAATGTGTTGTGTTAAGACTGGCACGATATTTAACCGTGGTGCTATTGAAAATATTGGTTACGGAGATAACACGTGTTATTCAACATGTTATTTTTTTTTGTGTTAACTCCCGGTAATGGGAATAATAACATCTGCCTAGTCTGTATCAAAGACAAAATTCCTATTGATTTTAATGGGATTTTTGTCTTTGATTCATGTTGTGCAGATTTTTGCCCCAGAACATGACCACTTTTGCCTTGCTACACATTTAACTCCGGCAGTGAGAGTCTTAAGCAGGGAAATTTAAGCCTGATGTAGCACCTAGCAGATTTTTTAAATGATAAATAACGTGGCGCAGTGATGCAGAATTTAATACATCCCATAATATGTGCAAGATATAAATGACAATATATCTACAAATACCACATGTGTATTTCATAAGCACACACAAAGCAAAAAAGCATCTACTCACCAGGGCTCTGCCAGGGCTCCCTCTGCTGACCTGGATCTCAATCCCATGTACCCTGATGCATACAGCGCCGGTATAAGAGACGCTGCGCCTGCCTCGGTTCTGGTTCAGGACGTGGACTTGGAATTCAGTTAGCCCCCGATTCTGATCACACAAGCCTGAGAGCTGGTATTGGCAGGTGCCCTGGAAGTCGTACCGGACCCCGTCAAAGGTTATGTAGTGAGGATCCCCAGAGGCAGAGCAGGTGCTGTACTTGACTGGGTAACAGTTTTTAATGCCCTCTTTTACTGTGCACTCCTCCCCTTCTCTGCAGCTGATCTTCCAACACTCCACTTTCCGTACCCCAGGAAGGCACATGCACTTTTGTTCACATCCAGTGCCTCGCCAAAAGACCTCGTTGGAAGGGTAGTGGCGGCCCCTGAAGAAGCAGCCACAGCTGGTCTTAGGGATACACTTCCCTTCACTCAACACAAACCCAGGGTCACACTCACAGGTCTCCACACAAGGTCTCAGACACTGTGATGGTTTGCCAGCACATGTGGTGGGACAGGCACTGCCACAAGAATTATACCGACTGTTTTCAGGGCACATAATCGCTGTGGAGCAAGAGGAGAATATATTATGCTGTCTGTAGTTTCTGTTCCTACTGTGTTGGAAGGCAGTTTCAGACTCATTCACCCCCAGCTTTAATGGTTCTAAAGACTTCAATGGAGATGAAGTTATTAGAATTCCAAAGTCAAATGTTCAACCCCAAGACATCTCACACATTTTGGGTAATAGGGTTTTAACGTCAATGGAAGGATCGTTAAATACAAGAGCAGAAGATGTAACATGTAATGGGTAAGTAACTTAGTGATTGATTCACCAGCTGCAAACCCAGGGTAATACCGGTACAGCAGAAAAAATATATGGAATATTTATCTTTTATATACTTGGTGCTGCTTATTGTAATAGTATTGCAGTCAGGAGACTTTGATAAACAACTTACTGTACATTGTACTAATGAAACAGTATTCCTCAATGTAGCCCATCAATTTTGTTTGTAAAAATTTCTTGCATAATATTATGAAGTAAAGTGATTTGGGCAAATAATATAAAATTACTAGTAATTATTCAAATGCAACAATGTCGGAAATAAAAACTATTCCATGCAGTAGGCACAAGTGGCAATGTTACAACTGGCACCAATTTGCTTTTCCGTTTAACTCCAATACGTTACTGGCCCCACTGACAGCAATGGAAAATATGAATACACCATGTTTGCAAAAAGAAAATTCTCCATTTACAAGTAAATCAAATTGACTCCCACCCACCATCCCGCTCCTAGGACTTTTTTGTTTAATTTTGATGCCAAGAGAATCTGCATCCATAATGGAGAAATGATGCATAGTGTTACAATTATGTTTCAAATTCTTAGGTTTCATCTCTACTTCACCCTAGTTTCAGTATCTAGAGGAACACACGGTACGTACCACAGTCTACAATATTTCTCCAATTTTCCACATGAATCCCATACATCTGACATGCTACCAAGTACACAGTAATTGACTGGCACAAAATCCTCTTGTAGCCTCCATTTTTGACCATATCGTATATGCAGCTCTTCAGGAAGGGCGTATGGTCAATAGCCAGGTGACAGACATTGAAGGGTCCATGCTTCAGGCTGCTCAGAGACAGTATAAAATCATTGTTTATTAGAACAGGATTTAGTTGTGCTTGTACGTTCTGGTACTCCTGTTGGAGAGGAAAGGCAGAGAGAGAGAGAGAGAGAACAGAGGGACATAGAGAGATAGAGGGGGAGACAGAGAGGGCGACAGAGGGGCAGAGAGAGAGAGACAGAGCAAAGGAAGAGAGAGAGAGAGAGAGAGATGACAATAGGTAAAAGAAAACCTGGATGTTTTGAAATATTTGAGATGAATTAACACATTAACTTTAGTGAACTGAGTGCAAACTTGGCAAACATTGAAAACAAAATCAGATATTTTCATATTTCTTGTACTATT
Source organism: Ascaphus truei (assembly GCF_040206685.1). NCBI lineage: Eukaryota > Metazoa > Chordata > Amphibia > Anura > Ascaphidae > Ascaphus > Ascaphus truei. The sequence goes on along the minus strand of NC_134488.1, from coordinate 122,075,157 downwards.
TACCCCAAGTTAAAGACCTACACTTACTGTAGTCTATGGCCCTTATTCTGTAAGGTGTGATAAACGCAGATGACGTGTTATCGTATGAAAAGCCCCATTGACTTGACTGTTTTTTTTCCTGCGATATTATGTAATCTGCGCTTATCACACCTAACAGAATAAGGGCCTTTGACTTCTAGTGATCATTGTCTATATTACACATTACCTTAATATCCCACATGATGCAGGACCTTGATATATAGAACTAACACCAGATTGGACAGATTCACATGTCCCATGGCAGTCGTCCCAGCAAGTATCGTCCACATTTTCCACTTTCCAGCTCTTACCAAATTCCACAGACCCAGGAACCTGGATTCCTACAGGAGTCTGGAAGTCATCAGCTTGCTCACCGTTGTAATTACCACACAAACCACAAACATTTTCATAGAAGCTGCTGGGGATCTGGATAAACAGGAAGATGTTCCAATCATACTGAATCCGAATGAAATCAGTCTCCAGGAGAGCATGGAATCCACTGGGCATAATACGTATTCTTCCCCCATCTAGTGATATGGGGAGGGTCCACCTAATGTTATTCACCTGCGGAACGATTAGAGAAATACATAAAAACAGACAGCAGAGTGAACCCTTTGTTTAATATAATCTACACATTGTTCCTATTATAAGTAATATATTCACAATTTTTTCTCTTATTACTAGCCTATTTCTAATTATGTTACTCCCTTATCCTCTGGCATTTCTGCTGATAGTTAGGTGCATCTACTGTATTTCCATTTGGACTGGGTATTCTCTAACATTGAAATCTGTGTTGAAAGAAGCCCCCACCATTTGGGGCGAGAAACCAGTAGGGAATTAGTTTCCTGGTGTGCGGTACAGTGCATTTCTTGAGAGATCAAGTTATGCCACTTGAAGAACTCATAGCCTTCCTGGCCAGAAGAAGTCATCGCCCTTTGGGGAACGAGCTTCTGCCTTTGGGAAGTGAAACCCGCGAAGACAGGGAATCAGTGTACTGTGGTGTGGCACCCCAAATGTCTTGCATGAGCCAGTTGAAATCTGCTATCAGTGGTTGGAGCTACAGAGGTAGAGTATGATAACTAATGAATGGATTAAGCTATCTTTGACTCATGACTAATGAAAAGGAAACTTACCATGAGAAGTATAGTGGTTTTGAGACTGAAGAGTTGATGTAGCTGTGAAAGGGTGAAGTGTTGTGAGGCGGCTGTGCGAGAGCAATAGAAACTGGATATGTGTGCGAGCGCCCATCAAGCCTGGCCTGAGGCAGGTGCCAGGACCAATTGAGCAAGTCCTGATAATGGTAAATTCCCTGTTTGTTTAACTGTAAGGCAGCAGTGAAATAACCAAAGATTGGATCACGTAACATATAGCGGACAAAAGGGTGCTGCATGGTGATAGTGCTGGGGACATGCTGGAGTCAGTTGAGCCCATCCTAATAATGCAAATCCTATCTATTCCACCACAAGCTCCACACCACCAAGGAAGTATTAGTCTAATATAAAATGATAAAATATTTCGAGGAGGTGTATAGTGCGGTTAATAACTTCTTCTTTTACTTTTTCTAATGGGAATTTGACATTTAAGCACCACCAAATGAAGGTGTTTTCACCCCCCTGTAATGAGCAATGAGTAGGTCGCTATATATTACTTTCTAATATTTCTCAGATCTTCTCACTTTCCCCCTTCATTTCAAGAACCCGTGCTATTTTTCTCTTGTCAAGTCTTCCATCCTGTATATTCTAGCTATAGCAGCATGAGGTTTTTTAAGTCCCTTTCCTACTCTCCTTTCTTTTTTTTCTAGGATGTTCATAACGGGGTCCTGCAGTGTCTGCTGATAAGTTGCTTTGTGCAAACTGGACACTAGACTATAGGGCCTCTTAATTATTTAGGTGGCTTTCCGTATCAGAACTCTACATAAGTGTTAACTATAATGCTTAATATCAGGGCAGGGTGCAGCCTATCAACCAGCTCTGGTGTTTGCTGCCTCTTTCACTCAGCTAATACCCCGTTACAAAAGATAGGATACTCCTAATAACATGGTTAACTTTTATAAGTAGCATTGTAAGTTTCTTACCCTGACAAGTCCCACTTCAGACCGCACCATAGTGATGTTGTATCCATGAACCTGCACAGTAACCACTGCAATGTAGGAGACATGAACACTTCCACGATTCTCATTTTTAGCCTCAATACAGAATTCTGGTAAAGTGGGGTCACCTCCAACTCCGCTGGGCCCCCTGCATGTCTTAGCTACAATGTAAGTGCAGGTCCCTTGAAAATCATAGTTGTGCCCATCAAAAGTGTGGTAATGTGGATCTCCCCAGACTCGACAGATAACCTCAGAATCTGGCATACATATTGGTTCATCCTTTAGGAGTTGGCAGGACTCTTTTTTCCGGCACTGATGATAACTGCAAGAATTTTTACCTGATAATAGAAGAACACGAGATAAACTACTCAATTCTATTCTACTGTGGGTTTCCTGTATACAGTATCACTATTGCCAAATGTTGTATTGATATAGTATACTGTACACCCTACTGTAAAGATTAATTAAATTCTAGAATATAAGGAATTACATAGACATAATGTGGTTACTGTGGATATGGATACTATTTTCGCTGTGACATTAACTATCCTAAGCTGGAAGGACCTGCAACATGGATCAATGTATTTGTGTCAATTTGATGCGTTTACATTCTAGCAATACATTTCCTAAGGAAGAGAGAGAAAAAACAACTCACGTTTGACACACACTCCTGACAAGCCATAACTTGTTTGTGCTGATAAGCCAACACTAATGACTCCAAATGGTGATTCAGAATTGTGCAAAGTGTGAGATTGGAATTGGCGTCCATAGCGATATTGGGCCCATGAATACTCAGTTCCAGGGATCTTCCTCCATTGGATCCTGTCCAGAGATTTCCTGTCGAATAGAATTCCACCAATGCTTGATGTCTTGGCTGTAATCAGCACTGCATTGATGACATTATGGAGACCATGCACCTGGTATGTGGTACAGAACTTGGAAGTATCAGGGACATTAGCAAGGAAAGGATGCAAAGGGATACCTTCAATGATCCCACCAGTGCAGTAAAACATGACTTGGACTGAGGCATTGGCAGAGATGACCAAAGGCCAATAAAAGCGAACAAAAATCTTTAACACATGTCCTGCATTCATCAACTGACTATGCTGTGTAGCACCTAATGTATAGTTGACCAGCGTCTTTTGGGAAGCAACAACATATGCAATATCAGAGCGGTATAGGAAAGGTAAAGGGGCTACTAAATATTTCTTGCCCCAACTGGAGACAGGAAGGAGCTGTGCATAGATGTAGTCCCAACGACTGTTCTTCCACAAGCAGCTGTCTCCGCTGAGCACAGCTACTGGCTTCTCAGACAGCACTCGGACTCCTGAAAGATCTTGCTTGCTCTTTAACTGCAGGACCTGTAGAGGTTGTAGGTCTACTTTTAGAGTGTGGTCGGAGGTGTAGTTCTTACCTCTAAAGATTACCCATTTTTTGATGAAGATCTTAACAGTCGTTGGCAAATTGTAATTGACCACAGCCAATGCCTTTAAGTTATCCCTTGGCTCATCATTTGGCGATACTATGTAGTATTCAGTGCCCAGCTGGTTCACTGGATACACTATAGTACGATATGATGAAGAGCCTTTAGAATTCCAAGCCACCACAGAAATGTCTTTGTCGGAGGTTATCAGGACTGATGAGTTAAATATACCACTGCCAATCAACGCTATATCTTTAGGGAGACTTATTGTTTTTGACACTTGATTATTGAGCAACAGAGTCCCAATGATTTGGGGGCCTGGCAATGACACAGTGACAGATGTTTGGGCATTGAAGGCACTAATAGTAAGATTGAACTGACTACCTTGGGAGGAAAAATTTGCATTCTGGGGGAAGACGGTTAGAAATTCTTGACCGAGGTGGCTGGCAAGATTAGTACCTAGAAAAAATAATAATAAGTCTGTGATTAGCCTATGTTACTGGGTAGGTACCACTAATATATACCAGAAGTAAAGAAAAAGACAAGTCACACATTCATGACAACCATCAATAAAATCCTTCTTGGGCATATACTTCAATTTATTGTGACATGGTGGCCATACCAGCGAACACAACACTTTGGGTGCTTCTGCACCCTTTGTCAGGCTTATCGAGCTTTGCAGCGTGCAAGTGTTCCGGAACTCCCATTTTTTTTTTACTTTATCAGAAGACCTGCCTAACTGAACCCCTATTACATAAGAGATTCAGATCCAGTTTTTATTTTCCAACTGTAACATTGATGAATCACGGTTAACAATGGTACTGTATTTCTGTGGAAATTGAAACTTGGAGAACCAAGCCTGGATTGGACTCACATAATTACATTGAGTTAGTCCTGTTCAGCTAGATTTGTAGCTAGTTTAGCAAATGTTAGTTATACTATTGTACTGGAGCAAAGGGCTGAGCACAGGGTTGCTTTGAACAGCCTCTATTAAACACTAATGAACCCTCCAACTATTGAACCCTCCAACATATGGCCTGAAAATTGGCATACTTTAGTTCCTCTATCAGTGCAAGATGGAGGAGCATCCAAACTAGTAAAAACCTCATGTGGGTGGCATTTTAATCTATAACATTTGTGTGGTTTTTTTTTTTTGTATATACTTATATAAACATATGCAATAGAAGTTGTAAAATCCCTATGAGAACCCTTGATCAGCTCTATATTTTTATTTACATGTAGTACAGATATGATTATTGTACCCAGTGACGCCTTCAAAGATCACAGATAACATGATTTCCGTATAACTTTTGGCAACCATTATGTTTGTTTAAATGGAGCTTTTCCAAAATATTGTATTATGGATTTCACACCCAAAGGTGTCAGCCGGTGCAATAATGTCTAATAGTTACCAGCGGTTTTGATAAGCTGAAATTTTTGCATTTCAAATAACATGTAGGGGACTATCCCTTGATATCTCACAGAGGCAGAAATACTGTAAGTCTCCATTAAGTACCCATAACAGGTACTGTACTTGATATATAAGTAGAGGTGGGGGTTATGGCTGCTTTTAGTCCTCCTCCTGGGAACTGCCACAGGACTGTGAATGAAAAGTTCTGGGTTCAAGACTAGCATCATACAATAGTCACCTTGTCTGTGCTACTCAACTTTGTACTACTCAAGTAGAGAGGCAAAAAAAGACGGTCTATCTAGAAGAAGAAAAGCAGGAAGTGAATACATCGTTTACTCACCACACAGCAAAATAATGCAGATCAGGAGATGAAAGAGTGAGCTGGGGACCATTTTGAAGATGCACCACTAAAATTAAAATATGTTAAAGAAGGAGGTAAACTGGGAGGAGAGTACTGTATATGTTGGAGAGGGAGATGAGTGGACATAAACAAATAATCAGAGAACAAGAAAGCAAGTATATTAAGAGGAAAATGCAGAGAGTAAGGAAAAGTCATAAGGGTTTATTCTATATTTGCCACAGGGGAACATCGGGCCTTTTTGGGTCAAAATTACCCATTGAAGTCAATTGGGAATTTGGGGCGATAACTGCCCTATCGACCTCTACTGCGGATATAGAATAAGCCCCAAAGTCAGGTAAGTAGAAGGAAGCAAAGTGAGATGCAAATGGTAGCGTTTAAACACAAAGAACATTAAAAACTAGAATACATACAACCAAAGGATATATAGAAGAAACATTGTGTAGAGAAGGGAAGCAGGTAAAAACAGATCCAGTAATTCACATATTTTATAGGATAATAAACCTTTATTTGTACCTACAGATATAGCAGGCATTATTGCACCCACTGGCACACGCCAATCAGGCCCGTATTTAGGCATAGGTCTTCTATGCCCGGGCCTCGGGGGGCATCAATGCCAATGTGTGCAATAACACGTTAGCCCCTTCTTTGCGCACTGTAAATTCAGACACAATGGTATCTGCTCCCACTGCAATGCCCCACAAGGAGCATCAATGTCTGCTACAGTACATCTGTACATGACATGTTCCTTATACTACTGTACTTTTTATTTGACATGTTTTTTCGATACCTTTCTCTTTTCCATCACACATAAGATGTAAAGTTCATATGACCTAATATGTTTTATATGCAAAAACAATGGTCGTTATTTATCGCATTAGGTTCGGCTTAATGCCATGTAAAGTTAGTACTGCCTTGTGATAACATGATTCACGTTATGCCTGTGTTAACCTAAACGTGGCATTAGCTCCGTCCAAACCCTGAAATGGTTTGCTGGAGAGAGAGAGAGAGGCCAACACTGAGAGATAGAGATGCTGGATAGCTCCACTGTCACTGCATACTTTAGGAGCTCTACTCATACTTGTCGACTCTCGCCTCGCTCCATTTAACAGCAGACCCCTTCCTGCTGGCCAGTTTGATGTGCAATGTGCACAAAAAAGAGCACTATTTGTTAATAGGATATGCAAAGTACAGGAATTAAGCTAGAAGGAGTTTACACCACAAGTATTGTATGATTAACTACAGGTCTGAGCAGTGGAGCATTAAAGTATGCTACCAAGCAGCTGGTTTAACTCATAGTATAGAGCTGCTGCCCTGAATAGCATAGGTTATGAGCTCTGATCCTGCTGGGCCTGAGACTTGTACCCCTTCATCATACATGGCCTTAGGAAGTCAATATAGATCTTATCTGTTAAGAGGTAATTTTAAATATACTTTGCATATCTCCATGTATCTAAGGTGTGTCTCCATATGTTATTTGGAGAGAGTTTTGGGGGGCTATAGTGGTGCTTGGGACTTAATTAAAGTAACTATTTCTGTTCCTCTCCCATTAAACCCATATTTCAGGGCCTGGGTGAAGGTAACACCACCTTTTTAGGTACAGTATGAGCTAATGTATCTTAAATCCCTGTGATATCCAAATCGAAAAATGTAGTATTTGGAAACACTATGGGTAGAAAGGGACAAAAACATCGAAATTTGTTTCACAGGTTTATTTTAGAATTAATTTTATGAATATTTTCTAATTGTCAAATAAAAATAGAATATTTCTTATAAACCCATTAGCGACAGTTATTTTTTTAACATTCCCTCCCCTCAAAAATTGTCGTTTTTCTAGTGAATCTGAATTCTGGTGAAAACATCACCTCCCCCTAACTGTGGGTTATCTTACTAAGCAGGGCTAAGCCATGAGACACATTGCGCCTCATTTCCGGGAAGAGGTCATCAGGAGCCTTAAGTCTTGGCACCACTTAGTAAATAACATATAGTTCTATATAATGTCTCTTCCAGTTCGATGTTTAATATGTTATATTTTCACAACTTTCCCGAGCAGAAAAGTATATATTTGTAATAGCACAGGTAAGATAAACTAAAGTAAAGAGTTACAGTAACAGATTTTGATGTATTCTGCCATAATAATAACTTTTTTTCATATACCGTAGCACTTTTACCCCAATGGGGCTCAAAGTGCTTAACAATTACAGTATAGCGTGCGGTACGCAGCACATAGAATTATTACAGGCCCTGCCCCGTGGAGCTTACACTCTATGATTTTGGTGCCAGAGACACATGAAGATAAAGTGACTCGCCCAAGGTTACAAGGAGCTGACACCAGGAATTGAACGTGACCCTTCCTGATTCAAATTGCGTGTCATTATTTTCAGTCAAAGCCTTTACCTACTGAACCTCTCCTTCTCTGGGCTTAGTCCTATTGAGGTGCAAATGAGTCATTAGCCTAAAATGTTATATCAACTAACGGACGTTATGTTTAATGCAGGGGAAAAACGCAACCCTAAATAAGTAATACCAAGAAGAGGTGTTCCTCCCAGTCAGACCCCGAGTAATCTCGTTTTTGGCATTTGGCATTTGGCATCCTAAACCCAGGGGAAAAAACATGGAGTACTATTAATTCTAGCTAACCTAGCATTATTTTCTCTGATTTAACAGAACTTACTGTATCTGAGTTTTCTATGAGGACAGTACTTTTCCAAAAGAACAATAATTTGTGGTCCAGACCCCCCATATCTCAGTGATTATAGTCCTTGGTGGTTGGAGGTGAGTGTTTTTACGCACATTTAAAAGTCTTTCCTCTGTGCAACATTGAAAGCAATTTCTAAACAATATGAGGCACGTATTGTTCATGTTAAAATAACAGATTGGATGCTTCTTACACCCAGATAGAAGCTGGTTTAAGAAACAATGCAATCTTCTGACATTACCTTGTTCACCATCAGGATGACAAAACAAATCTTCTCAAAAGTAGGGGAAATAAGTTCAAAGATTTTTCTTAAAAATGGGCATTTCTATAACTATATTAACCCTTTATTCTTCCTCGGGCTGAAGATGAAATAACCTTTTGCCCTGACCTCCAGCCTTTGGAATCGGCAAGTAACACAACGTTACATTTAATTACAATGATTGTTATTGGTTTACATCTCATTTTAGATATCTGTGCATTGAAAAGCGCAGTTGTACGATGCAACATACCCCTGAAAAAATAACATCTGCCCCATAGAAAGTTATGTTCGGTATCATTTTAATGGTTGGTGTATAACACACACCCTTTAGTACCAGGCAGGCAACACATTGCAGAAGGTTTCTGCCCCTTTTCATAGCAAAAGGTTTTCATTGTAAAGCATGGCTGGCTTCTCTGCCTGCAAAAGGTGGAACGCAACAACCCTGCTTCACTTTATTTGATTTATTATTTTACTTGAGAGATGTTTTACACTGATTTACTGCTCTTTCCTGGAAGTAAAATGTCAGCATACCTGTCAACTAATGGGAGGTCACCAGTATATTGATGATTTACTCCTGGTCATACATTCCATCTGCTAGCACTATGTACTGTAACATTGGAATATATGAGAGAAAAACTGGCCTGGGTCATTATCACATCAGCAAGTCAGAGAGTAAAGAGACTTTCACTAGTGGATGCTACAGAGTTACATTGCTTTACAGTGCTAAAATAAATTAAAAAAAAGAGAGAGAGATTGATTGTTTTAAGTAGAGTTGCCATTGACTTATATACCTTGGAAATAAGAAATTAGCTTATCAGATATTTAAAGTAGATTATTTTGAAAGTGAATTCACAGCCAAGTGTCTCTCAATGTCTTGTATAGATGAGTGATTGGGAGGCATATAAGTCAATGGCCTCTCCATCTCTCCCTCTCGTTTTGGGATCTATACAATTGCTACTCTATCACAAAAAGATTTTTCGCAGAAATCCAAGGGCCATGGTAATCTCCTATTTCCTGCAGCCTTTATAGCTGTATATCTCCAGAACCAGGGTACTCTGTGTGGTAAGACCGGCATTATCTTCCATGGGGGTTCCCTCCTTACAGGTTGTAGGAACAACAGGGTTCCATATTTGAGAGGCTTACTACAAAGTTGTTATATGGTATAACAATTCCTGAGCTAGCATAAAGCATTTGCAATGTCAGCCCACCCTGCAGTCAATGGGTTGATGTATATTTAACAGTATTTACTAGGGACTACGACCTAATGGAGGGACAAAAGGACCACCCAGATTTACAGTGATTAGGGCTAAGTAATAACACGTGGTTTAGAAAATCACAATTCTAGTAATTGTTGCAAAGAAGGGTGGGTAGCCATGATATACCCAATGAAGGACCCTGAGAGGTTCAAAAGCTTGTAACATATTAACCAGTTGTTGGTCCAATAAAATGTATCATACCACCTACTCCCTCCCTAAGTCTGTTTTTGGACACCCTTCAGGAAATATTTATCATGCAAAAATAAAGGCAATTAAAGTGGGGCTACACTATCAAGAGACTGCAAAATACACTTCCTGTGAAAGGAGAGTGCAATTGTTTATATATCCCCTAAAACTGGAATTGAAAAAAAACAAACAAATGAAAGAATCTGGAAAATGACCAAAAAAAATCTTGAAGCGTAATATCATCAAAACTTGCACACTTTACATATACATGGACAATCTTGCAAGGTTATCATATATATGTCAAGAAACTTACCTGTATCGGGAGCCTGTTCCAAATTTTATTCCTCCCTCCTAATCAGTCCTTTATATGGAGTAGCGTTAAAATATTTTAGCCAATAGGAGTGTGGTGCAGCCTCTTGGACATCTGTACTAGGTTGAGGTTCCTCAAGAACATAGTAAAACAGTCACACGCCCATCACATATGCGTCATATGCATCTTCTTCAGTAACTTATTGGTTTAAGAAGAACTACATAATGAATTATACTATTGTCAATTGTTTCCTGACCTGGTCTTCATCAGAGCTTGAAGTTGGATTGAGTAAAAAAAAAAAAAAAAGAGGTTTGAAACAAATATGCTTGAGAATACTCTGTGTATTAGAAGCAGAGTTTGGTGTGCTACATATAGTGACAAATCAAATGAGTATCCGAAACTAATACCGTCACTGACAAATCCAGAATTATGCATCAACAAGGACTACTGAAGCAGGTGGCAACATAATGGCAAATTATTTCATTCAAGTTGGTCCAAGCTCAGTCCTAAAGGGCCAGGTTACCTGGATTAACAAGTCATTACCCTGCTCCATTTCTCATTAAGACCACTTGCTTGGGAATGCATTGCACCGAAAACCTGACCTGTTGGTGGTCCTTTGGTAAATAAACTTGGACAAGAAATTAACAATTTTTAACACTCACAAGAATACTGCAAAGGTTTTGGACAGCTTGTCACTGCTTAAATGCAGGAGATCATCACAGTTCTTTAAAAAGAGGTACACAGCTCGATTGAGACTGTTTCTAACCACTTTCTAACCATAGTCTGGAGACAAATAATGCTAGTTCTTGGACAATAGAATCTAGTCTGCATAAAGAATGGCTTTGACCTTTCTGAAACAAGCTTGTAAGGCTTCATTCCCAACCATGCCAGTGATTTGTATTGTGTTAATACCGCTTTCTTGTTTGGTTTAGCTAATCGTTTTTTAAGCTGTTGTATACAGTAGCTGTACAAATATGTTATGTCAACCTGTGCTCAGCGAGTGGTATGCACAGGTACAGTCAAACAATAGAAGATGTAATCAGTCTATTATAACAGCTCAGTTTGTCCGTAGGTGTACAGTAGGGAGCAGATTCTCTTAAAGAAGCTTCCCCTCCTTCCTTAATAGCAATAATAGTTCATGTAAGATACAGAATCGCCTATGATGAAGGAGTCATTTGGACGAGATTTTACCATGGGGGCTGTCATACTAAATATACTACACCCCGAGTATGGTGTGTATGTGTGTATATGTTCGCTTCTGTATTTTAGATGAACTGTTGTGTAGTTGCGCCAGTCTCCGTAGATGCTGGCCATGCTCTTCATTCAAGTGTCCGAATTGTTGAAAGAAATGAGCTGTATCACAAATGACACTTGTGATGGATTTTTTTTAAGCGCCCCTTCTATCGATTCTGTTCACCAATGACACTTTTGGGAAGTCTCTTTGGGGGCAGATGCTAATATTTCAGTAAAAAATGGAGAGAGAGAGATCAAAATTTAAGCCAGATAGACGCATGACAATGAAGCTCTCGCAAGTTATGGTAAAACTCATGTATCTCTTATATTAATAAAATAGACATTTCTATTATGGTCTCCCTTTTGGTGGCAGTGCGTGTTATCTCCAGGAATCCTTGATATGAATTCTTTGTCTCTGTATATCAGTCCACCGTCCCCAGGGGCAGGAGGGGAAGAAAAAATCTTGCTTGAGGACAGTCCTTAGCCTCCTTGACGTCAATCTCTGCATTGTATGTACACTGAAGACAGACTACAATCCTCGCACACTGACAGCTCGACCTAAAGAAAAAATATTACCAAGCTACAACAAAAATAATATTTTAAAGAGTAACTTTGTTTCCAAACAAATGTTTTTAACATTATTTGAGGTCAGTGTCCTCCTTCAACAGTTCTTTGAAATGTTTAGCCACATTGTCAGCTAAAACCTAGAAAATATATATTTATACACCTTTTTTTAATGTCAAAATTTTAAAAAATTGCAATAAACTGATTGATTGGCTTATTTTGCATTTAACTACTGTTATTCTGGAGGCCAGGGTCATGAGTAGGATGATTAGCCCAGATAGGTTCAACTCAGCCCTCTTTTCAAAGCACAACAAGTCCTGTATCTTTTCTTCACTTTATTTGGGGAAATCAGCATAAAAGACAGGCACTTGTGAAGAGATGTTGGTGTTTAGATAATGTCTCTCTGTGGGTGCTTTGTAGTTAAGGACAGGTGAAAAGGGTAATCCTGGCACTAGAGCAGTTACAGAGAGTACTCACTCAGCCAGTGATGATGGTGGAAAGGAAGTCCCAATGTATTCTGGGTAGCAAGATAGCCTGGGGACAGACCATTTGTGGGTAGAGCAGAGGGGGAGAAAGCAGACTAGCCCATTTGGGAGAAAGGCTGGGGTTGCTATAGCAACTCACTGAAATGTCTAAGGAAACCACAACATGTAGCAATAATGTTGCATTTCTGATACAGCAAGCTGCTGGGACAGGGGAAATAACACTGTGTCTATCACACGGGCACTGTGTGTGTGCACAGAGCAAAACACATGCAACTGGGAATGAGAAACTGACGGGCAGAACTGCAAGGAAGGGGGGGGGGGGGGGTGAAACAGAAATGTAGTTCTTGTTCCATGACAACTGTATGTGCTTGCCTTACAAGTGTAGCAACTTAGGCTAAGGCCCCGCTCCCTCAGTCAGCGCGCCTGCACTGCAGACAGGCGGCGCGCTGACAGGCACAGACCGCGATATGCGGTCTGTAGGGAGCCGGAAGCCGGAGCGGGAGGGGGTCGGGAGTGTGGCCAAAACGGTTGGGGGGGGGGGCGGCCATGACATGCGTGGCGGGACCGCCCCACAGCAGCCCCTCAGCCCCACAGCCGCCCCTCAGCCCCACAGGCGCCCCTAAGCCCCACAGCAGCCCCTCAGCCCACAGCAGCCCCTGCAATTGACCGCTCCTGCGGTCTGTAGGGAGCGGGAGATGGGGGCGTGGTTTGAGCAGAGGGGGCGTGGTTTGAGTGGAGGGCTCTCATGCTGTCCCCACCCCCAACCTGTCGGTCCCTCTCCCCCCTCTCCCCCGCCTCCCGGAGCCCCCGTCCTCTCCCCCCCTCCTGGAGCAGGGGCAGCCGGCGAAACGGGCACCAGAGGAGGGGTGGGGGGCGGCGCTATGCACGGCTGCACATACAGGGTAGCCGCCTCCCTCCCCGTAGCCACCTCGCTTCCCTCCTCATTGGCTGACTGCTGCACCACGTGACGCGTCAGCGCTGAAAAGCACAAGCAGGTTGTAGCTCCAGCAGGCTGACGCGTCACAGTACGTAGTCAGCCCTGCCGGAAGGAGGCAGCGGGCAAGGACCCTTCGGGTAAGAGTCTGGTGGCCCGCGGCCGCGCGCGTCGCCGGCCGCAGCGGGTTCACAGCCTAAGGGTCTGGTGGCCGGCAGCCGCGCGCCGCCGGCCGCAGCGGGTTTGCAGCCATTGGCACGTTCTATAGTGCCATGCGCGTGCTATGCCGTGCGCGGATTTTTAGTTGGCTGACGTTAGTCAGCCTTTCTATAGAAGCACCACACGCGCGCACGGCAGGGAGAGGGGAGCCGACAGACAGCGGCGAAGATGAAGAAATTCATCTTTTCGCGCCGCTGCCTGCGCTCAAATGTATGTATTGTGTGTGTGTATGTATGTATGCGTGTTTGTATGGATGTGTGTGTGTGTGTGTGTGGGGGTAAATAATTGCACAAACAAACAAAAAAAAAGTTATTAAACTTTTTTTTTAATTAAAAAAATCTTACTTACACTCACACAACATATACACGCACATACACATACCTGCAGCTCCCGGCTCGATATACACGGAAAGCATGCGGCACGTGCACGCGCTTTCACATAGGAACGTGCGGCCGCACGCTGTATAGAACAGCCCTTAGCTACATGATGTGATGTCCAATCCTTTAACCACGCAGTTCTCCAAATCTCCCCTCATTCTTCTCGCCAGTTGACATTCTCTTAAATTGCTCATCATGGTCATGCAGAGTGAAAGGGGGGAGCCTATCAATGAAAAATCAATCTCTTCATCCAATGCAATTACTTTAAAAGCCTCCTTCTTTTCAGGGCTCTATTGTTTCCGCTCATCCGTCCCATTCTGAGCAATGCTTGTGGGTTCTATCCATTCCTGGGCAGTGCGCCAACATTCTGAAGGACTCATTCTCTTCCCTCAGTTAAATGATTTCTGTCTTGACCGTTGCTTGTGCAGGAAAAGTTAAGCCTTTGCCAGCAAGCACCCGGGAGGCATTGGCAGGGTACATGCTGCATCTATCATCACTTTTGTATTATTTTTCTGTGGATTTGATTATCCTTCATTAAATGGAGTATGTGAAAGAGTAGTATATCCATAAAGATTGTTAGGATCTTGTATAAATTATATATATATATATATATATTATTATTTTATTTTTTTTACATATATTGCTGATAGAATACACCATGCTATATATTACATATATAGACAAAAGTATGGTCTATTCCAGGGGTGGCCAACTGCTGTCCTCAAGGGCCACCAACAGACCAGGTTTGAAGGACATCCCTGCTTCAGCTCAATCAGTGGTTTAGTCTTAATGACTTTACAAATTACTGCACGGCTCCCTTAGAAGTATGCTGCTGGTAAAAGGGTTGGCCTGACATATATGGAAAACAAGAGAACAGATCCAGATGAGATTTTCAACTTTTTAGACCTAGTGGACACCCCAACAGGTCAGATTTTCAGGATATCCCTGCTTCAGCACAGATGGCTCAGTCAGTCCCAGCTTCAGCACAGGTGGCTCAATCAGAGGCTCAGTCTGATTGAGCCACCTGTGCTGAAGCTGGGATATCTTGAAAACCTGACCTGTTGGGGTGTTTTGAGGACTGGAGTTGAGCCCCCTGCAGTAGAAGTTAGTTTTTTTTTCTGTACGAGCACAGAACATGACATAATTTTATGCCATTGTGAATTTTTGCATTAAGTATGTTCTCAAAATATGACATTTATGTTTTTGGCAAAGTACAGAATAATCCCATTTCTGAGTGAAAAAGCTGTTCAACGCCGAACGCTAACAGAATTAGGTGATATTTCCAAACATCCGCACGTGTTGTGACAATATTTGGTTCTTACCTTTGTTAGGCATTTTTAGGCAAATGCTTGTTTTTATTTCATTGCTATGTTTTGGCTTTGTGGTTGTTTTTATTGAAATGTTTTGACTTTGTGGTTCTTGCTTTTATTTAATTGTATAGTATATTTGGTTCTTGGTTTTATTTAATTGTATAGGATTTTGTGTTTTGGTTCGATTTAATTGTATAGTATACAGTATTTGGTTATTGGTTTAATTTAATTGTTCTGGATATATTGTTGATTGTTTTTTTTCTAGGTTTCCAATTGACTGTCATAGTGGCAAAGCATGCCCATATTTATTTATTGGACTTTTGTCATTTTTTAAAAATGTGATGTGTTTTATTTTGTGCCTGTTTTTTTAGCTTGCCCATTTATTGCTATAATGGCAAAGCATGCCCATATTATATTGACATGATTTTAACACTGTGCCAATCTATTGGTTTATTGGCATTTCTAATATATATTTTTTTAATGCAATGTGTTTTAGTTTGTTCCTATTTTTTTTTAGCTTGCCCATTTATACCTATAGTGGTAAAGCATGCCCATATGATATGTGCATGGTTTAACACTGTGCCAACCATTGGGTAGCGGGGTTGAGGGTGGGGGTAGATGCCCCAGGGAGGGTGGTTAGGTCTCCCAGGTGGGTAGCGGCGAGGGGGGATAAACCCTTAACAACTATAGCGGTTACTAACCACTAAAGTGATTAAGGGGTTAGTGGCAATTAGTTTTTTTATTTTATTGTAATGCTCCTGCCCTTGGAGGACGGAGAGGAGGGGAGGGGGACAAGGACAACCTTCATCCTGGCAGGGGTAAGTAGAACTTTTATGTACTTTATGATGGCTGGTTTTATTTTTAATGGGCAAATACACTATTATCCATATCTGAATAATGGTAATGTTGCCCATTACTGTACTGTATGTGTTAGGGGGTGGGGGGGTTGTTGGAGGTACAGAGTTTGGGTTGTTTATTGATAGATAGTAGTTATTTTATGGTTTATTGTGGGCCCAGGGGGTGAGTGAAGGGGGTACTTGGCCCAGGGTGGGTGGTTTGGCCTACCGGGTGGGTAATGGGAGGGGTTAACCCCTTCATTACCTTTGTGGTTACCACCGCTATGGTAATGAAGGGGTTTACTCCTGCCGCAACATTCCCGGTAGGCCTAACCCCCCACCCTGGGCCAAGTACCCCCTTCACTCTCTCCCTCTGCCCCAATAAACCAGGTAATGTGACTTAACCCCTTCATTGCCTTACCGTCTAGCCGCTAAGTTAATGAAGCTGCTTTAATGTGATTTTTACTAGTGTACAGGAGCAAGGGGTCGCCTGAGCTGAACTGCATTCATTTGAGCCTCGGGGACCCCCTGCTTCCCGAGTTATAGGCCCCGGTATGGGGTGCCGGTATCTCCTGCAGTATTTAAATCCCCTTGTCACGTGACACAGAGGATTTACATCTTGGCGGGGATACCGACACCCCATACCGGGGCCTGTATTTTGGGATGTAGGGGGTACCCGAGGCTGAAATCAATGCGGTTAAGCTCAGGAGACCCCCTCCTCCCGCACACTAGTGTTAAAATTAATATTTAAACTGCACGACCGCCTGTAAGAGACATGTATGGAGACGCAGCGCCTCCGTGCAGCTCTTCCAGGCTGCAGTTTCACCAATCAGTTTTAACGTGATAACACTTAGAAAAGAACAATTATAGCGTGATAACACTAAGAAAAAAACAAGTCGATCAATGCTGCATTTTTTTCTGAACGTTAAAAAAATGCTGTTTTTTGTTATAGAGCGCAATGTTATGTTGTAGAGCGTGATAAAACAATGCAATGTCGATAGGCAATGCACTGAATTTATCACTGTTTAGTGAATAGGCACCAAAGTATCAACGTAGAGGTTTACTTTGATATTTTGCTCAGTGTTCATGTCAGAGCTGTGGCACGTTACAACGTCTTCTTACACCTCATGCAGAATGTTAGACTCTCTCCTGTTCTGATATGGAGGATTGGGGGGTGCAAATAAGATGCACAAAGAGTGGAGCAGAGACACAGAATGTGATACATCTCATTATAATGTGTGCACCATGTAACTCCTCCCAACTCCTCCTACTGACTCTCCCCAAGGTGCAAGCTGGCACAGAGACACAGAATGTGATACAGCTCATTATAATGTGTGCACCATGTAACTTCCCAACTCCTCCTACTGACTCTCCCCAATGTGCAAGCTGGCCCAGAGAGACACAGAATGTGATACCTCTCATTATAATATGTGCGCCATGTAACTCCACCCCAACTCCTCCTACTCACTCCCCCCAATGTGCAAGCTGGCCCAGAGAGACACAGAATGTGATACATCTCATTATAATGTGTGTGCCATGTAACTCCACGCCAACTCCTCCTACTCACTCCCCCCAATGTGCAAGCTGGCACAGTGAGACGCAGAATGTGATACATCTCATTATAATGTGTGCGCCATGTAACTCCTCCCCAACTCCTCCTACTGACTCTCCCCAAGGTGGAAGCTGGCACAGTGAGACGCAGAATGTAATACGTCTCATTATAATGTGTGCACTTTGGAACTCCTCCCCAACTCCTCCTACTGACTCTCCCCAAGGTGGAAGCTGGGGCAGACGCAGAATGTGATACATCTCATTATAATGTGTGCGCCATGTAACTCCTCCCCAACTCCTCCTACTGACTCTCCCCAAGGTGGAAGCTGGGGCAGACGCAGAATGTGATACATCTCATTATAATGTGTGCGCCATGTAACTCCTCCCCAACTCCTCCTATTGACTCTCCCCAAGGTGGAAGCTGGGGCAGACCCAGAATGTGATACATCTCATTATAATGTGTGCGCCATGTAATTCCTCCCCAACTCCTCCTACTGACTCTCCCCAAGGTGCAAGCTGGGGCAGAGAGACACAGAATGTGATACATCTCATTATAATGTGTGCGCCATGTAACTCCTCCCCAACTCCTGCTACTGACTCTCCCCAAGGTGCACGCTGGGGCAGATGGGGGAAAGCTGGCACAAAAGGCTTCGATACATAGGTGCATGGTAAAAATTACCCAGTTCTGCTCCAAAATTGCCTTGATACTTAGAACCCATCAAAGTTACTGGTTAATAATGGTTGCCTGATTCAACACCTAAAGGGTTAATGCCATATGTGCCAAAGAGTACCTGTTTGTTCTTGCTAAATTATCTAAGTAATAAAAACATTTCTTTAGTGGCTATTGTTTTATTTTCATCGCCTTGTTAAGCACAGGACTAAGTGGTCCATTACGAGCTTTGACCCATAAAGCTTTAAGATTTATGACACACAGTAAAAAGATTAGGATTGTTGAAGGAACAATTATTTAAGCCCTTTGCCCATGGGAGCCATGCCTGTGGCAGAATTTTATGATCCATCATGGCAGCTCGGATAACTTTCATAGGAATTTATTACTATATGTCCCATGATCCATATGTCATTCTAAAGCCCAGATAATGGGCTCATAAGGATAGAATTCTTACTCATATTATTGTGTTTCTTATTAAGCCTGTAAAATGGGTAAAGCCAGAACAGGAAACAACATTTCCCTAAATGTGTCTACAATCAGAGACAAACCAAGTTATAGTGAGCTAACAAAAATCCCTGCAGACCTGTGTAGATGTTGGAATGTGCTCACAAGTGGTATTTATATTTGCTGCACACTGTACGGTGGAGGTTTGTCACTTTTTTACTCACCTTAACGTATTTGGTGTCTGCTTGCAGGCACTGCCAGCTTCACATTGCAGAGTCAGTAACCAAGCTTACACTGCTGAGACTCAAAAGGACAAACAGTTGTTTGCGAGTAGGATTATTGGCTCTGCACTTCTTTAACCCAGGCTGTGCTTAAAGTAAAAGAAAGCAAACAAACTGTGTAATATGGGAGACTTACTGTAGGCTTATAGGGTCCATGTGAAAATGGATAAGGAGCAGAAAGGGACAAAACTTTATCATTACCAAACATTTTTTTGTTATTACCCAGAATCCCA
Source organism: Ascaphus truei (assembly GCF_040206685.1). Lineage (NCBI taxonomy): Eukaryota > Metazoa > Chordata > Amphibia > Anura > Ascaphidae > Ascaphus > Ascaphus truei. The sequence continues at coordinate 122,056,012 of NC_134488.1, read as the reverse complement.
AGCTTTAGTGGAAGCATTGTATTCTAAGACAGCGTTTCCCAAATGGTGGGTCGCGACCCGGCACCGGGCCACGGCACCAAAATTGCCGGGTCGCAGCGAGGCTGGCCGCACGGTGTCTCCCGTTTGCCCCCCCCACCCCGCTCGAGTTAAAAAAATGGCAGCGGCGCTCTTCCGGTGACGTCATCTAAGATGGTGGGTTAAATAGGGAGCTCTAACAACCCTCACGAAGCAAACGATAAAAAAAGCCGTTTCCACCCCTCGAATCAGACAGCAAACAGCTCTACAGTGTGTCTGAACCCCACAGCATGCCACAGAAGGCAAAAGCCCCAACCTCCAAAGGCGCCTCCAAATTCTTTCAGCCACAACAAAAACGCGGCCTAGCGGGCATGCAGAGTCCCCAAGATGGCGTCGGACGCCACGCAGCCGCATCCCCGCAAAGGGAGGGAAGCATGCAGGCAGAAGAACCCGCCCTGGATAGAGAAATTACACGCTCATATCTTGAGGACCTTCTATCCAAAATGCACGACAGACTGCAAAAGACCCTCAGGCAGGAACTCAAAGACATGATGGCAGGAATGCGGGAAGAGATAAGCGGCCTTACGCAGAGAACGGAGGACCTCGAGAGTAAGCTGGAAGAATCCCTGCAGGCACAGGCCATGGCGGACGGCGAGATTATGCGCCTGGGGGAGGAGGTCAGACTACTGAAAGACAGTCCTGGATGAAAAATTCTCAGATGGATGGTACAGGATATTTTCACAGAGTCCCAGGGAGTTGATAATTCCCTTTAACGATGTCCGCAGTGATTAAGATAATATCTTGTGCGTTCAAGGGAGAGAATCTGTAACTGTGTCTCTGCTCTGTCTCAGTGTTTCACGGATCCCACGTGACCGGCAGCAGTGATCTCTTATTCCATGCAGCGACCAGCACTCACAGGGGACGTAAGTCAGGCATGTCATGCAGGAACAGAGGATTGACACAATGGTGTAATACGTTTACACTTTATTAAAAAACTTTAAAACACAAATCACCCACACTTACAGTAAATGGGGGATGACGATATGACTCACGGATGCCGTCCGCCACTTGTCTGCAGCCTGATGCACACTAGGGAGCCTTCCTGAATGGCGTTCTCTGAAACTCCTAGCCGATGACGTCAGCAGCAGGGCGGTGCAGGTACGCTCTCACAGCATCGGCACGACTATGGTGGCTGGACTGGCTCAAACACTTGGCTCCTCCTCCCTACGCGTTTCGTGACTCTGCGTCACTTCCTCAGGGGATGGGGGAGCCTAGTGGGAGCTGTGTTATATACCATTGCATATCAAGAGAGTCCACCCACAAATGGGAGGTCCTGGACTTGATTTCAATGTGAGCTGGAGTTTGGCAATTAGCAGCAATTGGGATCTAGGTGGCTGCTGGGATCAATTGCATTATGGTGAGCATGCTAATCATGCAAACCTTTACTACATCCAATTAAAATATATTACTTGCATGATTACATGGTGGATACTATTGATTGAAACACAAACATATATATTGTTATATGCCTGTTCAACATACATCAGTATAGCACAACAGTATAAATTACATTGTGGATGTTATTGAAACACAAACATGTATATTATTACATCCTGTTTAACAATGCATATACTATTCTCACCTTAAGATGAAAATCAACTGGAAATAAAATAATTGATGGAACTTAAAATTAGAACTGATAGAAATTAATTAAGAATAAACATTCTACGTATCTTTTAAAAAAGCTGCCAAATCGAAATCAATATTTAAACCTAGGGGAGACAGAGTTCTAAGTGTATATATCCAGTAACTTTCCTTTCTAGAAACAAGATTTAATCTGTCCCCCCCACGCCAAGTACCCTTTAGATTGTCAATGCCCATGCAGATTAACCCCTGTGGGTCCTGGTTATGTTTAATTTTGAAATGATTTGAGACACTATGGGTCTCTAGGCCCCTCTTGATGTTATATACGTGTTCAGCGAACCGTCGCTTGAGGGGCCTACCAGTGCGCCCCACATATTGCAACCCACATGGGCATTGCAGGAGGTATACACAAAAGTTGGTTTTGCAATTTATGAATGTCTCATAAATTGCAAAACCAACTTTTGTGTATACCTCCTGCAATGCCCATGTGGGTTGCAATATGTGGGGCGCACTGGTAGGCCCCTCAAGCGACGGTTCGCTGAACACGTATATAACATCAAGAGGGGCCTAGAGACCCATAGTGTCTCAAATCATTTCAAAATTAAACATAACCAGGACCCACAGGGGTTAATCTGCATGGGCATTGACAATCCAAAGGGTACTTGGCGTGGGGGGGACAGATTAAATCTTGTTTCTAGAAAGGAAAGTTACTGGATATATACACTTAGAACTCTGTCTCCCCTAGGTTCAAATATTGATTTCGATTTGGCAGCTTTTTTAAAAGATACGTAGAATGTTTATTCTTAATTAATTTCTATCAGTTCTAATTTTAAGTTCCATCAATTATTTTATTTCCAGTTGATTTTCATCTTAAGGTGAGAATAGTATATGCATTGTTAAACAGGATGTAATAATATACATGTTTGTGTTTCAATAACATCCACAATGTAATTTATACTGTTGTGCTATACTGATGTATGTTGAACAGGCATATAACAATATATATGTTTGTGTTTCAATCAATAGTATCCACCATGTAATCATGCAAGTAATATATTTTAATTGGATGTAGTAAAGGTTTGCATGATTAGCATGCTCACCATAATGCAATTGATCCCAGCAGCCACCTAGATCCCAATTGCTGCTAATTGCCAAACTCCAGCTCACATTGAAATCAAGTCCAGGACCTCCCATTTGTGGGTGGACTCTCTTGATATGCAATGGTATATAACACAGCTCCCACTAGGCTCCCCCATCCCCTGAGGAAGTGACGCAGAGTCACGAAACGCGTAGGGAGGAGGAGCCAAGTGTTTGAGCCAGTCCAGCCACCATAGTCGTGCCGATGCTGTGAGAGCGTACCTGCACCGCCCTGCTGCTGACGTCATCGGCTAGGAGTTTCAGAGAACGCCATTCAGGAAGGCTCCCTAGTGTGCATCAGGCTGCAGACAAGTGGCGGACGGCATCCGTGAGTCATATCGTCATCCCCCATTTACTGTAAGTGTGGGTGATTTGTGTTTTAAAGTTTTTTAATAAAGTGTAAACGTATTACACCATTGTGTCAATCCTCTGTTCCTGCATGACATGCCTGACTTACGTCCCCTGTGAGTGCTGGTCGCTGCATGGAATAAGAGATCACTGCTGCCGGTCACGTGGGATCCGTGAAACACTGAGACAGAGCAGAGACACAGTTACAGATTCTCTCCCTTGAACGCACAAGATATTATCTTAATCACTGCGGACATCGTTAAAGGGAATTATCAACTCCCTGGGACTCTGTGAAAATATCCTGTACCATCCATCTGAGAATTTTTCATCCAGGACTTTCCATTTGGATCACGGTATCTGGGACATTTGTAGCGCCGGGACTTTTATTTTGTATTTGTATTTATTTCACAGGTTGGGAAGATCTGTTTATTAGTTTCTCTGGCAGCTTGTACACCACTTAGAAGTGGTTTTCACTCACATTGAGTGATCACGTTCACATCACCAATTCATTGCCATTTTTCACACTATTGTGAGTTAATTGCACATTGTAGATTAGCGCTTGTTACGGGTATTATTGTTGTTTGTACTGAAAGACAGTATCGAGGACCAGGAGAACCGGGACCGGCGACAGAATCTCAGGATTTGAAATGTCCCGGAAACGGTTCTCCCTGAACAAATAAAACCATATCTGGTCGACCTTTTCAATAATTTATGTGAAGGACTTGATAACAGGGATCTGGAAATCGACAGGGCGCACCGCGCGCTAGGCCCGCGCTCCAATGACCCGAAGCGGAGGCGAGACATCATAGTCCGCCTCCATAGTTACTCCACGAAGGAGAAAGTGATGGCGGCAAGCAGGGAGAATAGCAATCTTACCTTCAAAAATGAGCCGGTGCAGATCTTCAGTGATCTGGCTAAAATCACGATCGAACGCCGCCGTGAGCTCAAGACGCTTACCCAAGCACTCAGAGAGAACAGCATCCCTTACCGCTGGGGCTTTCCGTTCCGACTGGTGGTCAACAGGAACGGAAAACAAAGATCCATCAGGCTCCCTGAGGAGATGCAGGGATTCGCCCGCGAATTGGGCCTGACGCTGCCCCCAATGAGAAACACCATACGGAGAGAGCCGCGAGACACAAGCCAGGAGCGGAGAACCACACGAGCCTCTGAAAGATTGGCGGGACACCAGGAACATCAACCCTGAACACCTAGACGACCAGCCCGAAATCCTGAGAGGAGCAGCCCAGAGACCGGCAACCCAAGTCGCCCTTCCAGATGAATGCACGTCGGAGCAGTCCCGCATGCTGTTACTTCTACAACCGGCTAGCCGCGGCGATCCCAGTACCTCAGAGCGCTATCTGCAAAAGCCACTCCTGCACCTGGATAAACAGCACAGGCGAGTCGAGAGGCGCGGTGGCGGGAGAGGGGAAACCCGATCCACTGGTCACTTCACCGACCAGGCCCCGCTGGGAACTCCTCGACCTGCCTGTGAACAACGCCCAGATCAGGTTTGACTGCCCCCCCCCCCTACCCCCCAGATAAACGTTAAATCTGGACTCCATACGAGAGGGCTAGCCACGTTTTCCCCCCCTTCCCCCCCCTTTTTCAACGATCGGACCGCTCCCGAAGCTGCAACCCTGGCAATGGGGCTAGCACATCGCCCAGGCCAAACGCCCCACAACTCTGCATCCCCCCCTTCCCCACTAGCATTACACAAATGCAGCCCAGACCCCTGTCATAGCTCAAGTGACAGCCAACGTACAGCGCCCCTCACTATTACGATATAAAATAGACAAACTCACCCCCCCCCCCATTCGGCTACCCTCCCCTTCCCCCCCCCCTAGCACAACAGCAAACTAACCTACACCATATAAACTCTGCAACACCCCCAACCTCAAGCAACCACAAAGGAGCCACGCCAAAGCTAACATCAAATCACACAGGAAACCACCATTACACCCCCCCCCTTCCTACCCCCCCCTCCCTTCCATCACCACACCAAGCCACCGTCCCCCCCCTCCCCTCCCCCCCCCCCCCCCTAAAAAAACCAGCTCCCGCTTGCCTCCACCCACGCATAAGCAAATCCGCACGACAACCCAGACGCACGGAAGAACCCAGCACCTGAAACACACCAAAACAGAGAACCGAGTGGAGCACAAACACAGGATGTCGCCCAAGCACCAAACAGTGGTACACAGACACCAGCAAACTACACATAAAGTTGACACGCGACCATAGCCCCACTACAACCCCCCACACAGACCTATCCTGGCAGTCCATCCCCCCGACCCATCACCTATCCTCCGCTGTCACCCCAGCCGTCCCCCCTCCCTCCCCCCCTTACATAGAACAATAAATACTATTACAAAAATCAATAAATGCTAACCAAATAAATACAATTGGAAACTCTGTACTCGCACATAAAAGTCCCCAACCTATTCAAAGCAAGCAGAGGCTGCGCCCGCCCCTAGGTGTAGAACACGTAATGGGAAACCAACAAATAACAAGCATGCAAATGTTCCGCACGGGGGGGCGGCTGAGGCTGGGACTGCTGTGGTTGTGATTGCTGTGCTACCGAAAGCAAATAGCTGTCATGACAGGGAATCCCAGCCTACGCAAGACATATGGGTCCCTAACCCAATTGCCTATTACCACGCCATCCCCCCCCCCCTATCCCACCCCCCTGACCGCCCACCCCCCTCCCAAGACCCCACCCCCCTTAGAACCACCCAAGTGAATAACTCTCTCACCTGCTGCCCAGAACTCCCAACTAGCCGCGCCTCTGACACACACTGACATGAGCGTAAGAGCGGAGCAACGCCCAGAACTGATTACATGACACTAGGACGTAGCAGCTCGCCACAGAACGGAACGAGCCCATTAGACCTAGCGACACACACCTCCCCCAAAAATAAAGCAATCCCCCCCCCTCATGACATCCCTGGTCACCCCCCCCCCACCTGCCCCCCCCACCCTGGGCACAGCTCACTATGCCACAAAGATCCCCCAGACCCCACATACACACCTGTGAACAGGCCCACCTTAGCGTGGATGAAAGAGACATAAGATCTAGTTGGGACACAAATGTCTCATACGCGGACTCTAATGAAGAAAGGACAACTGTGATCTCCCTGCCAACTTCCTCTGTGGCTGTCTAATATCACTGTGATTGTGCCCATCTCATATGTATATGTATCTGCTAGTCAATTTATTTTCTTTGCCACGACACCCGTACACTACCCCCCCCGCCCAAAACCAAAACCCCCAACGATCCCACCCCCCCTCTCCCCCCCCTCCCTCCCCCTTCCTCCCTGTGTCCCCCCCCCCACCTCCACCTCACCCCCCACCCCCCCCATAGAGTAACCCCCCCCACCCCCCCCTTCCCACCAGCTCTTCTCACCCCCCCTCCCCACCCCCCCCCCCACCCTACCCCTTCCCCCCCTCCCCTCACCCACCCCGAGACCGACAAAAGAAATAATGGTACACACGGGCTATTAGAAAAATAGATTGTGTGCCTCCCATTCAAGAGTTACCTATATTCGTGACATGTATGATATGAACCATGGGTAGGAGGCTAGTTCAAAACAAAGCGCCGAAATCTTCTCCCTCTACTCCCCCTGTCCCCCTCCCCCCCCCCCCCACATCCATCCCGGGTGTGACAAAAGAAACAAATACACAAACGATTAATTGAGGAAATAGTTTGCATACCTCACATGCTAGACCTACCTATACGTATGAAATGCTCTATATGTACCATGTGTAAGCGGCCTCTACAAAACAAAACAAAACGTCGAAATCCCCCCCCCCCACTCCCCCTGTCCCCCTCGCCCCATCCCCCCCCCCCCCCTCAATCACCCTCCCCGAGGCTGACAAAAGAGATAAATGTACAAATGGTTTATTAGGGAGAAATAGATTGTATACCTAGCATTCAAGAGACACCTGTATGCATGACATGCTCTATATATACCCTCCTCTCCCCCTGCCCCCCTCCCCTCCCCCCCCCTTCCCTCCCCCCCGCTTCTTGCCACTTTTCCCACCCCTCCCCCCTCCCCCCTCCTCACCTGCCTCCCCCCCCACCTCCCCTAGGCCTCACCCCCCCCCCCTCTCACCTTAAAAGCTCGGTAATGACCCATTCCTATCTGGCCCCTCCCCCCCCCCGCCCCCCCCCTATACCTTCCCCCATCCTCCCCCCCCTTTTTGCCCCATACCCCCCCTCCCCCCCGCTCTCCCCTCCTACCAAAGAGCTAAGGATATAACTGAGATATTTGAGCGGCGGAAAAACATAGATCTAGAGGGTTCGGCCCCCTATCCCCCCACACTCCCCACTGGATGCCGACGCCGGAGTCAATCCCGTTGGACTCGTTAGCCCACAAGCCGGTCGCCCACGGACCAGGCAAATACTTGTTAGGTTCAAGCCTGAACCTCATCCTACTTCTCTCTCTGCCGCTGACTCTGTCCCAGCGGCACTACCCCCCGCCCCTTCTGCCCCCTACCCGCCCCCTTCCCCCCTTGGTCCATCCAACCAACCCTCCGACAAAGCAAGCCATCTACAAAAGTTTGCCAGGGCCGTACCTACGAGTATACCAAAAGAGCAGGACCCTCCCGGATGGGAAGGGAGGATCCCTAAAAACCAGATACACCAACATCACATATGGCCTCTAACGCCCCAGTAAAAATAGTATCGATCAACGTAAAAGGCCTTCAAAATAATAGGAAAAGGAGGCTCGCCCTCCAAGACATAAAACGGACTGGGGGAGACATCGTATTCCTGCAGGAAACCCACTTCACATCAGATGGCCCCCCAAATTTATTCAAAAAAGTGTTCCCAACATGCTTTTATGCATCATTTAGTAGTAAGAAGCGAGGAGTGGCTATCCTAATCAGACAAGGCACTCCATTCAATCATACCAAAACGACAATAGACCCAGAGGGTAGATTTCTCATGGTATATGGCTCTTTAGCGGGCTCAGCAATCGCCTTAATCAATGTATATGCCCCAAACGAAAATCAAATAGACTTCCTGAAAACAGTACTTGAGGGCATAGACCCGGGATATCTGTCTTCGATGATAGTGGGAGGAGATCTGAATATGGTCTTTAATCCCACCGAGGACAGATCGACCGTAACGGGTCACCCCCGTACAACCCACTCCCAAATCACCGGGAAAAGGTTCAGGGACTTAGCGGAGGAGTTCTCTCTAGTGGACGTTTGGAGATCACAACATCAGGGCCAGAGAGACTATACCTTCTACTCGACGCCTCACCAGACCTACTCACGCATAGATTACTTTCTGCTGACCAAGAACATCCTAGAGGCTGCCACGAAATCAGACATCGGCCCCATAACGTGGTCAGACCATGCCCCAATCACCTTGACCCTATCTACACCATTTGAAAAGACGTTTTCATACTCCTGGAGATTGAACGACTCCCTATTGAACCATCCCGAGATAGAGAGAGAGATCAGAGCCTCCCTTAAGGACTACTTCTTCTTTAACTCGGGGTCGGTGTCATCTCCGGCGATCCTATGGGAAGCCCATAAGGCGGCAATTAGAGGCAAATTTATCTCTATTGCCTCTCACAGGAAGAAAGTGAAACGCAAACTAATTCTAGACCTCACCGATAGAATCTCAAAACTTGAGCAGTCCCATAAAGCCAACCCTATAAAGAAAACATATAAAGCCTTAACAATAGCCAGGCAAAAGCTCAAAGAGACCCAAATGGAGAATGTTGAAAAAGCCCTTAAATGGACCAATCAACATTATTATGATAAGGGCAACAAGGCGGATAAGCTCCTGGCCAGCAGACTGCGTGGAAAACAAAAAAGGTCCCAAATCACAGCGATTAAGAATAGATCTGGTGAAATACAATATAACGATAAAAAAATAGCGGCGGAGTTCACAAAGTACTATACAGATCTGTATAACCTACGATCCAAAACTGGTCGTGTAGATAAAACAAAAGCTTCAGAAGCGATCAAAACTTACTTAGACAAATGCCAACTCCCCACCTTGACTGATGAGGAAAATGAGATCCTCAACGCGGAGATCACGAAAGAAGAATTGGAAGAAGTGGTAAAAGCATTAAAGATCTCCAAGTCACCTGGCCCTGATGGCTTCACTAACGTCTACTACAAGCGATTCCTGCCCATATTATCCACGCATCTACTAAAAATGTTCAATCATTTTATGGAAGGAAATGCGATCCCCACTTCCATGTCCCTGGCCAACCTAGCTATAATTCATAAGGAAGGCAGAGACCCGATGCAATGTGGAAGCTATCGTCCAATCTCCCTACTTAACAACGACCTCAAATTATATAGCAAAATTCTAGCCAACCGATTGAACCCCATACTGCCGAGGCTGATTAACATTGACCAAGTCGGATTCATATCAGGCCGACAGGCTTCAGACAATACGCGGAAAATAATCAACATTATTGAGCATATCCACCTAACAGATACCAAAGCAATACTACTCAGCCTAGACGCAGAGAAGGCGTTCGATAGGATAGACTGGCTATTTTTAGACCATACTATGCGCAAATTTGGCTTCCGAGACGCATATTTGGAAGGGGTCCGCAGACTCTACCAAGATCCATCCGCAGCGGTTAAACTACCGGGTGGTGACGCCCAGAGTTTTGGCATCCAAAATGGCACAAGACAGGGGTGCCCCCTGTCCCCCCTCCTCTTCGCACTAACAATAGAGCCATTAGCAGCAACGATTAGAAATAACATAGATATTCAATGGATAAAAATTGGACGTTCCCACTATAAAATCTCCCTGTTCGCGGATGATATAATTTTAACACTCTCGAGACCCCAGATTTCCCTCCCGAATTTACAAAAAGAGCTTTCAGACTTCGGAGCGATATCGGGTTACAAAATTAACAACGATAAATCCGAAGCACTGAATCTCACCCTGCAGAGCCAGAGATGAAACTTCTCAAACTAAATTTTAACTATAGATGGTGCTCCTCCTATATCAAATATTTGGGAGTAAAGATATCGAAGAACTACCATTCCCTCTACCAACACAACTACCCCGCCCTCTTACACAAAATAAAATCCGACCTCGATAAATGGGGTTCGTATCAAATTTCATGGATCGGGAGGATAATCTCGGTGAAAATGAACAACCTCCCCAGGTTATTATATTACTTCCAGACACTCCCGATCCACATCCCTGGCACTGAATTAAAAAACATCCAGAAGCAAATTTTCCACTTTATCTGGCAGGGGAAAAAACCAAGAGTCCCACGTACGGTCCTGTTGGCTTCGAGGGGGAGGGGGGGCCTTGGGGTCCCCGACATTACGCGGTACTACCAAGCCGCCCAACTAAGACAGGTAGTAGTGTGGAATGCGGATCCCGGCCAATATTGCTGGCTAGATATAGAGATGCAATACGCCGGCACGCCTTCCCTGCCGACATGCCTTTGGTCACTGAACAAGGAGGATTTGCAGAAAAATAAATTCCAATTAGGACCAACGAGGCTCACATGGGAGATATGGACGAAATGCAAATTAAAATTTAAGCTCACAACCGCCAAATCTCAACTTATACCAATCACTCAAAATCCAAAATTCCCACCAGGTTGCGAGCCCAGACAATTTGATCAATTTACAACCAAAAACATTCGGACGATTGCTGACCTCCTGAGCCTTGGAGAGTTCCTGAGCTTTCAAAGGCTACGAAGCAAATAAGAAATAAGAGGACTAAATGTCTTCAAATATCTCCAAATTCGGCACTACGCACAATCAATTTCCCCAACGTTGGAATTTCCCCCTCTCACAAGATTCGAAAGATTATGCAAAGAGACAGCACACCAAAAAGGTCTCATAACACAAATATACTCAGAACTAGAACGAGCAACTGATGCTCCGGTTCATGACTACATGCTCCATTGGGCAGCAGAATTGGGCACAGTTATAGACCAAGAGGACTGGGAAAGTATTTGGGAAGCAGCCTCAGGAACCTCCATATGTACCACAATCAAAGAAAATGTTTATAAAATAATGTTCCGCTGGTATCTTACCCCAGTTAGACTAAATCAAATCTACCCTCTGGCCTCCGATCTATGCTGGAGAGGCTGCGGACAAAAGGGAGACATGGCCCATATATGGTGGTCATGTCCAGAAATTCAGAAATACTGGGAAACTATACAAACGCTAATCACGGAGGTCACAGACCTCACAATACCCATTGATCCGTTGACCTACTTGCTGGCCAGGCCAATCGAGCACATTGACCGCCCAACAAGTAAATTGATCTCCTTCATTCTCACGGCGGCTAGATGTGCGGTGGCCGCCTCATGGAAGAAAGTGTCTCCCCCCCCTAAGCAAACGGTCAAAAAAAGGCTACAAGAAGTCATGCTAATGGAAAGGCTATCAGCCTTCCTCAAAAGGAAGACGGAGCCGTTCTATACAATATGGGATCCGTGGATAACCCACATGCGGGACTAAAAAAGATCGCCCTGTACCACAAAATAGGGAATACATAGCGGACTCCCATGTAAGACTAACAATTGCTACTCCACGCTATAGAAAACAACGATGATGGATGGGCAACGCGCAATGGGCCAAGGGGGAAGGATCCCCCCCCCACCCCGCAGCCCCCCCCCCCCTTTTCTCTCTCCTTTCCCCCCCCATCCCCCCACACTCTGTTTCCACCCTCACGCCAACCCTACCGACCCATGTTTGAAGGTCGGGGGCGCGTTGAGCCTTTCCTTCTCCCTGTCTTTAAAAAAAACAAAGAAAACCTGTATTAGGCAACTTGATGTCTATTGTGTGTACAACGTATTATGAACAATGCCTAATAAAAAAACTTTGGAAAAAAAAAAAAAAATGGCAGCGATTCCCCCCGGGTCCCATGCACAGGGCAAGCAGGGCCCGCTCCCTTCCTCCCCCCCGCTCCCTTCCTCCCCCCCCGCTCCCAACGTGGGACGGAGGAGGAAGTCCTCTGCGGCCCGCTTCCTCCCGCTTCCAGAGCTCACCTCCCGTGGCACCTCCTCCCGAGCCCACCTCCCGTGGCACCCCCTCCCGAGCTCACCTCCCATGCCACCCCCTCCAGAGCTCACCTCCCGTGGCACCCCCTCCCGAGCTCACCTCCCGTGGCACCCCCTCCCGAGCTCACCTCCCGTGCCACCCCCTCCCGAGCTCACCTCCTGTGGCACCCCCTCCCGAGCTCACCTCCCGTGGCACCCCCTCCCGAGCTCACCTCCCGTGCCACCCCCTCCCGAGCTCACCTCCTGTGGCATCCCCTCCCAAGCTCACCTCCCGTGGCACCCCCTCCCGAGCCCACCTCCCGTGCCCCCAAGCCCACCTCCCATCCCGGGCAGCAGGGGATATCGGGGGCAGCAGGGGATATCGGGGGCAGCAGGGGAAAGCGTCCGGCGGCAAGGTAAGTCACCCCACCCAGTCACTGTCAAAGTCACTGTCAAGTGTCACTGTCACCCACCCAGTCACTGTCACCCACCCAGTCACTGTCAACCCCCAGTTACTGTCACCCAAAGTCACTGTCACCGTCACTGTCACCCACACACCCAGTCACTGTCACCCACCCAGTCATTGTCACCCACCCAGTCACTGTCACCCACCCACCCAGTCACTGTCACCCACCCACCCAGTCACTGTCACCCACCCAGTCACTGTCAAAGTCACTGTCACCCACCCAGTCACTGTCACCCACCCAGTCACTCTCACCCACCCACCCCCTGTCTCCCACCCACCCAGTCACTCACCCACCGTCTCCCACACACCCACCCAGTCACTGCCTCCCACCCAAGTGTCCCAGTCCCCCCTCCCAGTCCCCCCTCCCCCCCCACCCACCCAGTCCCCCCTCCCACCCACCCAGTCCCAGTCCCTTTACCTAGAGACCCCATTTTCTTTTTATTGACATATATACAATAGGCTTCTATACTATTTTTATACAAAGGGGATTTATTGTAAAATAAATCTCTTCCCCGTCTATTTTTAAAACATAAAGAATGTATAAAGCAGGCCTGCACAACTCGTAAAGCGAGAAGGGCCGAAATGCTCCAAGGAAAAAAAAATTGGGCCGCACGGGTAAAATAATCATCATCATCATCATCTCTCCTCCAGCACCTCTCATCATCATCCTCATATCTCCCCCAGAACCCCTCACTATCAACCTTTGCGATACTCCCCATCTATCTCTCATACCCCATCTCTCCCCCTCACCCACACACATAATACTCCCTCTCCACAAACACACAATACCCCCCTGCACACCACACACATCCCACCCCCCTACACCTCACATCCTTCTCCCCCTGCACCTCACATCATTCTCCCCCCTGCACCTCACACCACTCTCCCCCCCTGCACCTCACATCACTCTCCCCCCCTGCACCTCACATCACTCTCCCACCCTGCACCTCCAATCATCCCCCCTGCACCTCCAATCACCCCCTGCACCACCAACCACCCTCCCCTGCACCTTCAATGACCCCCCCCCTGCACCTCCAATGACCCCCCCTGCACCTCCAATGACCCCCCTGCACCTCCAATGACCCCCCCTGCACCTCCAATGACCCCCCCTGCACCTCCAATGACCCCCCCACACCTCCAATCACATCCCCCTGCACCTCCAATGACCCCCCCTGCACCTCCAATCACCCCCCCTGCACCTCCAATCACCCCCCCCTGCACCTCCAATCACCCCCCCCCTGCACCTCCAATCACCCCCCCCTGCACCTCCAATCAAGCCCCCCCTGCACCTCCAATCACCCCCCCCCTGCACCTCCAATCACCCCCCCCTGCACCTCCAATCACCCCCCCCCCTGCACCTCCAATCACCCCCCCCCCTGCACCTCCAATCACCCCCCCCTGCACCTCCAATCACCCCCCCCTGCACCTCACCCCCTGCACCTCACATCACTCTTCCTGCACCTCACCTCCCCTGTACCTCACCTCAATGCACCTCAGATCACCCCCGACACCGCGGGGAATCGCCGCAATTTTTTTTTTTTTAAAGTTTATTTTTTTATTTTTAATCTCATCGCGGGCCACACAGAGAGGCCGGGCGGGCCGTATGTTGTGCAGGCCTGGTATAAAGCTTTCCAAACATCTTATTGGTTAACAGGTTCTCCTGCACTCACAGTGTACCAAAATAAAAAAAAAGTTCTATTGCAATTAATGTGATTTATTTTTGCCCCAATTTGCACCACAGACACATTTCTACATGACCCATTTGTGGCATGAAATCTCCTACTGGCAGCAGAGAGATTAAAGCCGCTACAAATGGAGAACTATAATAATATGACTACAGATTTAGCCAGATTTATCGTCCCCGGAATCACAGGAAAAAAGCTCAGTTGCTCTGGGGCTGGAGCATTGTATCCAGCACAAAGCTTTTCGCATGGTCGGGGTCTGCCGCCGGGGCTGCAGACATGTACTGCAGGGAGAGCCTTGACAACCGCCTGCCAACTCTGGCGGGTCCACCTGTCTTCACCGGAAGACCAGACTCCAGGCCCAACTTCTGTAATTGACCGCGTGGCTGGGTCCATGGTCTCCTATGCCGCCGGATGCTGCTGGTACTGAGGGGCCCAGACGGTGCAGGTACTGCGCTCCTCCACCTGCTCCCTAATCATTCAGCACCCAGTTTAACCCGGTGGCAATCCCTGGCCACAGGGAAAGTACATTGGGCTACTGCTGTGTAATAATAATAATACAAAGGCAGGTTTTTCATAAGCTGGTTTATTTCCCCCGATAAATAAGAGGAAGTAAACACATTGCAAAGCATCAGTCACCTCTAGCCTGGGAAAAAAAGCACAACCTCAGCGCTATACCCCTAATAATGCGATACACACGTGCGTGAAATATTGTACAAGTGATGTAGAATACAAATACACATGATAATATTTAAATAAATATTGGTGTGATAAGTGACCTAAATAACACACGAAAACACCTTGCTCACCATGCATAAGAGAAATACAGTGACTGGTGCAAAGGGAAAACAATGGTGGAAGACACAACAAAGTGGCCACAAGGGGTCACTAAAAGTCCCTTAATGTTGCACTCTTGTAATGGTATAATATGATGTATACTTAAAGTAACAGTTAAATAACTGATACCACAAGATCCAAATTAGACGCAGACCAATTAATAGGTCCCACAACACCAAATGTAACAAGACAAAACAATTATTTAAGCTTTAATACAAAATAAAACCGGACGAAAATCATACAATGACAACTATAGTAAGTAGATAAAAGGTCCCCTTAGGGGCGAAACGGAGCTATAGTGGAAGGGAGTGCTGGTATAGTACTAAAAGTGCAGCCTCATAGAAGCTGCAGTAATGTAAAAACCAGAATGTGGTTACTCAACTATCTGCCTCACTATAATAACGTGCAGTAGAACACCAGCTAGATTACAGATAATCTTATCCTGCTAAAAATAGGAAATAGCAAAACAGATGTGGATGATAGACAATATTATGTCACAGCTGAATGCTATTCAAAATCCTAGTAATCAGGCAAAGAATGGTGTAGTACAGCGGTGCGCAATCTGTGGGGCGCGACCCCCAGGGGGGGCGCGAGACTGCCGACGGGGGGCGCGGGGTTTACAGAGGCCCCGCGCGCTTCCCGAAGGCACTTAAATTAAGTGCCGGGGGAGCTGCAGGGCCTCTGTAAACCATACTTACCCGTGGCTCCGGCGGCTTCCTCCCGGCGTCGCCATGGCAACGCGGCGGCAAAATGACGCTGCGAGGTCATGTGACGTCACGTTGCTATGGCAACGTGACGTCATTACGCCGGTGCGAGGGTAAGTTGGGGTTGGGGGGGGGGGGCGGGAGTGAGGGGACAGCCGGCAGGGGGGCGCAGGGAAAAAAGTTTGCGCCCCCCTGGTGTAGTACATAACCAAGCTTGGTGTAAATCAGGAATTGGTGTATATATAATGTACACAGTATGTAATCAAAGCTGTAGTCTGCCACATCCCATAGGCTGCAGTAAGCAGGAAGTATACAACCTGACCGCCGAGTGGATGGAAGCAGCAGTGTTTCAATTGCCTGGTAAAAAAAAAAGCCAGTTAGCAGGGATAGCTGTGTGTGCACGCTCCATCTCGCCAGCTGTGACCGTCAATGTGATGATGTCACTATGCCCCAATTGAAACACTGCTGCATACTGTGTACATTATATATACACCAATTTCTGATTTACACCAAGCTTGGTTATGTACTACACCATTCTGTAAAGATTCTGAAGTCCTGCATCCAGGAGGTCACGAGGATTGTCCAGATCCTTTGTTAGTCCTTAGAGAAAAAGGATTGTCCTCCTCGGCACTGTTCTTCTTCAATCGCTGCCCAGTGTAATACAGCAGGGCCCCGCTCATACAGCAGGTTCCGTTCCAGGCCGCCGCCATAAAGCGGAAATCGCCATAAAGCGGGACCCTACTGTACTGTATTGTACCTTTGAAAACAGAGATGCAGAGCTGTAAACCGACTGTTTCGCTGACAAATGGCATCTGACAAGGAGTTGCGCACGCGCTAAAACTGTTGTTTAGTGACAGCCGGATACTTTGCTGCTGTGCGCGTCATGCCGAAAATCGCCGGAAAAACGGAACAAGCACCGAACCTAATGAATATGAGTATACATTGGGAAGCGCTGTATGAGCGGAACGCCATAAAGCGGAGTGCTACTGTATATAAAAAACAAAGGGAAAAAAACAGTGTGTAATGACACACTTTGTGCTTGTTCAATGTTTTCCTTGGGTGAATACACCTCCCCCCCCCCCCCCGATTATAAAATCACAATGACAATAGACCAATGCCCTGAATTAGATTATAGTCATTTTAAGACAACAAACAGGAGAAATACTTTGAGGATATAGTATATTGGTGGAAGATCACCTGCAATGTGAAAAGTAAATAATTTCCCCCTTTAGTTGCACCCTTTACGCAGTGAACATGAATGCAGACAATAATCTGGATTTATAAAAAAAAAAGCTCACACTGTACAGATGTTTTAAGTTGCAATCACCAATTGATGGTGAATGGATGCAGCTAGTATGAAGTGGTCTCAGTGATAATAAAAAAAGAGAAAAAAAGAAAAAATTAAAAAAATTTAATAAAACATATAAAACAGACACTAGGAGTGACCTTGGTCTTCATTGCACCGAAGGAATAGCACTGCGGGGGGATCCCATGGAGACAACTCAGTGCGATGGTAGCAGACGCTGTCCCCAGCAGCGTAAACGGTTGCTTGTTCTTCAGCAGGGCGTGGGGCCAGTAAGTCTTGTTACATCTGTATGGGAATTGTTCTTACTGAGGAGGTTAAGGTGGCTATGGGGAGTGGGCAGAAAGTAGAAGAAATTACGAGGGATAGAAGTGTGCGAGATTATAAAGAATCCAGGCACACCATACTGCTGCTTTCTTTGGTGTGCAGTCATCCTGACCATAGTTTTCTATCACATAATGTAAGTCCATGTTGACTACGTGGTGCTATTGCAGAAGTCCCTTTCTCTTGAATGGGCTGTTACATGTCTTTTGGTGCCAATGGAAGTCGTATGAAATGGCATCGCTTGGGAAATATGGGCCAGTATTCCAAGTGTAAACGGATAGTACGCCTTTAAAGCAGCAGTCCAAGCTGCCATTTTTTTAATTTGTATTTTTTCCTTCTTTAATAGGTGCATCAATACAATCCACACAACGGTAAGTAATTACCCATCACCTATTCTGCTGTGATCGATTGGCAAAGATTTGATTCGTGGGTTCACTAAATGTCTATCAGTGCAGCAGAAGAGGGCCAAATATGCAAAGTTCTGTGGGGAAGATACAACTAGAACTAGATACAATTGGTGCACTGCTAGAGAGAGGGCAGGACTTAAAAAGGTGTGTGCTAGAGCCTGCTTCAGAAGAGGAATGAGATGTGACTTTGTAAATGGTTGCTATAGAAACAAAAAATGCTGGTTACATTATAATACATTAAAAATGTAATTCAGAGTTGTTGTTTTTACTTTTCTAACTGCTACAAGTATTTTCTCATAGTACAGATCTGATTTATTAAAAAAAGAAAAACACATGTAGGATATTGCTTGGTCTGCAGCTTTAAGTGTTCCTGCGGATTTGAATGAATGACTAATCCTGCTTGACTTCTGATAAATGAATAATATAAGGGCAAGGGGAAGTTCTCAGCTCTTTATATTCTCTGTCCAAGTTTGTCTAGAAGCCAGTGTGCATGGCAGAGTCCCAGCCACACACGCATGGCATGCTTGCCTCCCTCAGTCTCCCTCTGTCTTGCATGGCATTAGCCACCATGATGACCTCACAACATAATGGACATCTGTATAACATTTTTCGAGACAATATTCCCCATATCACATTGAAACGATATTGTAATATCTGGAAGGTTCTGCTTCCTTCCCCTCCCACACAAGGTTGTGATTCTGATCTACTTAACCCCTTATTTTCTGAAACGCCTGCAATGCTTAGTGTAAGAATTCATGCATTAGCACTGAACAGCGATGTAACAGGCAGAGGAACAGAAGAAGAGCGATCCACCTCTACCGTTCCCATTACCAGTGACGCCGCGATCACATGATCACCCTGAGGGGCAGTCACGTGATTGAGATGTGCCGGAGCACAATGTTTTATAATGGAGTTGCCTTGCAAAAGCACCCAGTCCATAAAAGCAGGCTATATACAGCACCATACAGGAAATCTTCCCACGGGGAAGTAAAGAAGCGGTGCACAGCAAAAACAAAAAGCTGTATAATTACTGAAATTATAAACAACAGTATGAATTTATATCATAATAAAGATATTATTAAACCAAATGAAAAGGACTAATTACAATTTTAAGATTAAATGAAAGGGGAATTGTTGTGTATATTGGAAAAATAATAATAATTAAAAAAAAAAAAAAAAAAAAAAATATATATATATATATATATATATATATAAAATGGTAATGTCATAATTGCATACATAAAATGTATTTACTTATTCTACCAAACAATTATAGGCAGATATAAATCAAAAAGAAATTATAAGCAGATATAAAGCAAAAGTAAACAGAGTGAGAACAAGGCGTTCATCAGAAAGGAAATGATTCTTCAGAACATATTGCAATCAGAAGAATCAATAAATATGACACAATGTAAATTATATAAACTCGAAACATAAGAACATTTCAGAAATAATATCTACGAACCAATTTGTACAAACCTGGTTAATATAAACTTCAATGTCCAAACTCCTATAATTATGAATAAATATTAACTTTAAATAAATGACTACAAAATTACAAGATAGTAGAGAAATATCAACTTTACATTGTATCTTATTACAAAAAATGCTTACATTCCCAATCAATATTTAGACCCCCTAGTGTGAGTATATCTAAAGTCAAGATCCAAAACATGTCCCTCTGGTTCAATGTATTCAGGCGGTCTCCTTTTCTGATAGGTACGGGAATGTGTTCAATGGCACTGATAGTAAATGAATTCATATTTCCCTTAGGGCACTCAGCAAAGTGCCTAGACACAGGGAATCTTTTAACTTGTTTTTAATGTACCTTAAATGTTCCATTATCTGCAATTCTAATGGTTTAATAGTCCTACCAATGTAATTCTTTCCACACCCTTATCTCAGAACATAAATCATAAAACTTGTGTTACAAGTGTAGCCCTGTTTCCTTATGAATACAGTATGGTACAAATGCTGTCTAACCTGTTGGCTCGCAGGGCCTAAGCCTCTGCCACGAGAGCCTGGGGCAATGTATATGTAGGGATTATCTCTTACCAGGTGCAGCGCCTCCACCTGCGATGGCTCCGAGCAGAGCGGGAGTTGTTCCTCACAGGACAATAATACAGTACTAATCACACAGCATATAAAATAAACAGTAGCTTTACTAGCGGTAACCACAACCATGCATTTAATTCCAGTAAATGTTACGCTTCAAGGAGACACAATAACTAACGCGTCTCGCAGGTCGCGACCCCTTCACCGTGTTCCTGTCCAATACCCCACACCATAAACCCCCAAGGTGAATGTATGTGTGTGACTGCGCAGCCACTAATATGTACAGTGTTATAGTTGGTGCACTTTATTGGATATTACCTGCCGAGCGCTCCTGTGCGCGGGCCCGCAAACGGTCTTCACAAAGGATCCGACGACGTAGGGCGGTCTTTGATGTCCTCCGGGGCGATCCCACCCGGTTGGCTGATGATATGCCTGAAGAGGTCTGGTCCCAAACCTCTGGGATGGTGCTGTGACAGTCTCTGTGTCTTTAGCAGCTTCAGTACTAATGTGACAGGTTCCTATTCTAGGGCCCGTCCCTACATTAACTCTGACTGACTGTGACTCAGGATCTATCTGGGCCTGGGGGTATACAGGTCTAGTGTAGAGGCTACTTGCCTCTCTACACGCGGAGCTCCTTCCTTGTCCCCCTCCCGATCTTCTCTGCCCAACGTGCTCCCCTGCACAACCTCCAAACCTCTCCCTGCTCAGTCTCCTCGCCCTATTGGCTCCCGGCCGTCACCTGGTCCTGCTGAGGCTCCTGGGACTTGTAGTCCCCTACTCTAAACCTCCTCTGGTTGGTCAGTGCTTTGCGCGCTCTCGCAACCACTTGCTGCGCATGCGCGACCTCACTGGTGTCGCCGTTGCCTACAGGACTACTGCACATGCGCGAATACAGAAATGGCGGCGCCCTGGACGCTCGGGCGGTCGCAAAGCCTCCGGTGCACTGGAGCGCTCCCTGCAACCTTCCCTGACTCTCTCACCACAACGGAGGTGAGGGTCAGTCTGGGGGACCTGGCTACACAAGTCATAAAACTATTTATTTTATATTTATCTTTAGTAACTCTGAACTTGATGTTCTTTATTGATCTGCCATGTATACAAACACTGCAAAAAGCCCCATTTGAAAAACCTTAAGGGAGGTGAAAAACGTTTGTTCTTAGTCACTGGTGATGCACCATCCCGACTCTTGCATTCTTCTCAAGGATGTCTTCTTTCTACCCCCTTTGTATCTAAAGCTCTCTCCCGCCTTAAACCTTTCTCACTTTCTGCCCCACACCTCTGGAATGCTCTTCCCCTCAATACCCGACTAGCACCCTCTCTATCCACCTTTAAGACCCACCTTAAGACACATCTGCTTAAAGAAGCATATGAATAGCACTGGATAATCATGGACCCATGATACATAAAGCTTGGCCCCCTGCAGACGCACTTACTAGAATTCCCTCCTACTGTCTCTGTACGTTCTCCCTACCTATCAATTAGATTGTAAGCTCCTCGGAGCAGGGACTCCCCTTCCTTAATGTTACTTTTATGTCTGAAGCACTTATTCCCATGATCTGTTATTTATATTATCTGTTATTTATATGTTATGTATTAATACTGTGAAGCGCTATGTACATTTACGGCGCTATATAAATAAAGATATACAATACAATACATACAATGTGAACAGACTGGGTGATAGGTGTGCGGATAATGTTTTAGCACATTTAAATACACATTTTGGTCTTTCTGGAACGATTGATTTGAGACCTACATCCAGTTTAAGAACGTACGAATGTTTTGTAATGATTGACTTTATATCATCAACATGTCTGTTGTCCTGTTACAAAAAACAATGAAGTTCCATCATAATTGCTCATGTGGGCGCCGTCTGCTTCTGTTATAAACCTAGACAATCAGTCCCAATAGTGATAAACTATTAAGTAAAATGCAGGTTCAGAAATCGCATGGAGACGTTTTACATTCAGAGTCTGCTGTATTATTTATTAGGATTTTTTTCTTCTTTTTTAATATTTTAATGTATTTATTATCCTTGTTTATGTTTGGCATTATTTAGTTTAGGTTTAGCTACTTATTGAAACCGGATTTAAGGGGGCACTAGGACAGTGGCCCGCCCAAAAATGTGTGTCCATTTATTGGCCCCTTGTGGCGCTAAGGCAAGGGGTGGCCTATAAGAATGGATAGGGTCGTGGATAAAGTCCTCTTCTTATGAATGATAACCTCAAGAGAGGGAAGACAAAACATACAAAACACTGCAATAGTGCATTACCCAAGGACTATATATGGTAAAAGAACAGAGCAATTTATTATGACAAAAATGCAAAAAATAAAACAGCATACATAAGTATATCAATTTTAAAACAACTCGGTGCGGCAGCACCTGATTGAATAAAACTTGCTCCGCCGTGAGAAAAATTGGAATCCTACTCACCAGAGGTGGCTAGGACATGCGCATTTGGTTTTTGTTCTTTAGCTGGTTGACCCCGCTCGCCGTGGGGTGAAATATATCAGCAACTCGAGGAGATCCGCCTTCCGTGCTCGGAGTCAGCTGCTACCAGAGTCTCATCGATCGGCTCCTCTGCTGACGTCACCTCCGGTATCTTGCTGCTACGGTGTCCCTGCTGTGCCAAAAAACGTCCAACGCGTTTCGAAACTCCTAATTGTGGGTTTCTTCGTCAGGGATAGATGATACATGAATGTGTACGCCTATATATACCCCCAGTTCTTTCAATTTGGGCAATTAACATCATTAGATCACTGAAAAAACGGCCGGTGATACCGTTACCTCCTATGATGTTTTAGATAGATAGAACAATGACTCGTTTGTAATACAACAACAAAAGATAAATACTAAAATGCAATTATCAAAATATTAGGATATTTAGCACTTAAATACTAGGTCGTCCTGTTCCTCCATTCCGTTTTTGCTGGCTAATCCCTTTTGTTGTGGTATAGCGGAGCTCATATTCTAGTCTTCCATACCCTTAGCACTTGCTCATGTGCCTCCCCGAATTTGGGTTTTTGATGGTATTTATGTGTAGCTACTGAGCTGGACTTGAAAGATTTGCTAATTAAATGTGAATTTCCCAGTATTGGTGTGCGGAAGATAATCAATTTATTCAGTGTCGTCAAGGAGCTCCAGCTCTATGCGGCCATCTTGTAGCGTGCCAGGCCACGTCCCCCCTCATATGATTTTTATGACCTAGGGCCTCATGCAGAGAGCAGCGCTATTTACAATCTCGCCATGTTCCGGCGAAAATCGCGCAAAAAACAGCGCCATTTTTTTTCTATTTGAAAATCTCGCCGCGCGGCTGGCGAGAAACTACATCTCGCCAGTCTGAAAAATATCCAAATTCAGAAAGGCGCGCTCGCCATCTAGCGGCTGTTTTTGCCGCGATTTTCTTCAATTTTCTCCGCCAACTAAAGTTGGCAAGAAGCAGGAGCTCGCCGGCTATAAGGGAAAAAAAAATGCGCAATTTTTTTCTCTCCCTTTCAGCTGCGCGCATCTCCTCATTTACAATTCTCCACATGCAGTAATGCTAAAAATAGCGGATTTCGCCCATTTCTGCATATGGAGAATAAAACTCTCCATTAAAGCTACATTTTCTTAAACTCTCCAATTTATTCTAGCACTGCTCTCTGCATAGGCCCCCTAGTCTTCATTTACATTTTTTCCCCTGTGGATGGTAATATAGTTTTTATATTTAGTACAGTTTTTGTTATTTATTGCAGACAATAATGTAGCAGCTTGGATGGAGGGTATGATATGGGGACTAACAGCATCAGTAACAGTGTGTGCTTTTTAATTTGTTTTGTTTTTTCCTCACAGCCTCTGACCTCTTCTGTTTGAGCTGTTCTGCCTCTCAGGTCAACTGCAGCTCTCTTTTACCGGCGGTGGAGGCACACTTTGGGTGGTCCAGTTCTATTGCTCCCCTACAGCTGTCGCAACAGTGAAAGATGCGCTTTGGGGGGTTGGGGAGTCAGACCGCTGCTCCGTCTCTTTCCTTCAAAGGTCAGCTGCGGCCATCTTGTTTTCCGATTTTATCGGGGCCTGTACCGGGAAGCCTAGCGCCTCCCACCACCCGGGGGAAAGGTCCCTCGAGTTCACCACGACCCCCGCAGAGCCCAAACCACGGCCCTCATTGAGGAAGGGGAGAGAATCCACTCGCCTCCGCGACACTGATGCGGAAGGGCCGGGAAGAGGATGGCTGCCCTAGGCATATTGTAATTGCAACCCCCCTCTCCCGACGGCGGCCATCTTGTGGTGGAGCTGGGAAGAATTGGGGCCTGAGTTCCCCCATTCCGTCTCCCCTTTACGGGCAGTCTTGCCTGCCCGGGGGGTAGGGAGGTCTATTGGAAGATTGCTTCTGCCAGGGGAAGCTGGTCTCGCTGCCTCCGCAGCCAGGTAAAATGTTTTTTTATTTATTATTGTTGTCAGGCCTCTGTCCTCTCCTCTCTGGGATCCCCCAGACACTCAGTGGACTGGGCAGCTTACCCTACCTTTTCCGCTGGTCTCTGTGAGTCTGCATCCTCCTCAGGTTCGCCGCACTCTATCTTTTATAGACCGCAACTTGTTTTTCGCTCTTGGCGGCCATTTTGTATTTTCGGCAATGCTTAAGGGGACGCAGATTTATTGTTTATTGATTTCAGACCCTCTTAAAATTCTGTTATTTCGGGTCTCCCTACGCATAGTACGGGGCTTCCCCCAGCTAAATTTATGTTTGATGGGATATACGTGTTATTTTTTTTACCATTTAAGGGGAAGGGACAGAGCTGTCCTGCAACACTTCCTCTTCGTTTGGTCTTTTTTTTTTTTTTTTTAATGGGTAGAAGTGCTATTAGCCATCTTTACTTAATTACACTTTTACCCATTACTGTTGTTGGTACAAGGGGTGGGTGAAGATTGTAGTTACCCCGGGTGTCCTGCATGTACGCGCGCGGGGGAGGGAGCATTGCGGGTAGTTGAGCGCGCGGGTATAGTTTTTTTGTTTACTTAAGCGCCGAGCGCGGGTGAGCATGTGTGCCCACGAGCGCCGCGTGCACAGCGTGAGCGGAGACTTACATATAGCTATATATGTAAGTAACCACCCGAAGCGCCGCCTGCTCAGCGCGCTGAGCGCTAGCAGGGACGCAGCCTAATGTGGACGGGAAGGACAGCTGCTGGGCGCACTGCGTTTGGAGCTGAGGATGTGACCGGAGTGTGCCATAAATCACTCCGTCTGATACCAGCGGGTAAAATGTGAGTTTGTGTCCTTTCCCCTCTGTGTTGTGTGTCTTTTTAGTAAAACATATTACACTGTGTTGTTTTGCCTTTTCTTCGCATGAGGCTTGCTGGGGAGGATATTTTACCATTACACCCAGTGCGTTTTCCCATAGAGGAATTTGATGTGTGAGACCACTGTCAACTCTTGGTTTTCCATTTTACTTGCACAGGTTTTATTCACTTATCAAAATTATATCACCACGCAGTTTGCCTGTACACTTTTTGCTTGGATTCCTTTGCAATTGTGTTTACCCAATCCCTTTGGTTACATTAATGCTGAGCAGGGACACTGATGCAATTTGGCGACCACATTTCCCCACAATTCTCCTCTTCTGTATCTTGAAAAGGATCCAAGTTAGGGATTGAAACATTGCTACTTTCTAATTAAATGTATTCACTTATTGAAAAATAAACTAAAATTACATTTACGTTATTCCTCGTATTAGTTTTGTGAGCAGACGTTTTCGTAAATGAACTTTGTCACAAATAAGTACAGATTTGTATTGACAAATGCTCATGTGGGTGCCGTCTGCTTCTGTTATCAACCTAGACAATCAGTCCCAATATTAATAAACTGGTACGTAGGTGAAATGCAAGTTCAGAAATCGCATGGAGACATTTTGCATTCAGATTCTTCTACAGTATATTATTTATTAGGATTTTTTCTTCTCAATAAAAAAACGTTTGTAATATTTTAATGTTTATATTGTCCCTGTTTACATTTGGCATTATTTCATTTAGGTTTAGCTACTCATTGAAACCGGATTTAGGGGGCTCTAGGATAGTGGTCCGGCCAAAAATGTGTGCCCCTTTATTGGCACGCCTTAAAAAAAACTTGGCGATCCCTGGCTTGGACTAAGATCCGTGGATTAGTTTTCTGTATATATACATTAGAGTTATATCTATGGATTTCGTGTTTTGTATGTACACATTAAAGTAAGATCGGTGAATTATTTTTCTGCATGTACGTATATGTAACACCCTTCCTCCTGTCCCTCCCTCCCCCCTCCCTGCAATGGAGATTTGTGTGTTACGGGTGTTTTGGTGCTAACTTGTCAGCTCACAGCAGACCTGGACCTCCGCGTTGGTAGGATGCCCCTTCCCAGGATCATGTACAGTAAATGACACAACCACACAGCAGTAATAAACAGTATCTTTACCAGTAGGTCCAATCCTGATGTAGATACAGCAATACACAATACAGTAGCTAAACACCCGAACAGCGACAGCAATGACAACAATAATAACACCCCCCCTTCCACGTGGGTCCCGACCGTACTCGATCCCTTGAGCACTCACAAACGGAAAGTGTCCTGCAACAGATCCCTTCCCAATGAATATGTGAGGGCAGCGCTACCCTCCACGGTGTATGAATGGTGCACGTTGGTACCTTCCTAGTTACAGAAGTATAACTAGGGAATCCTGATAAGCACAACAGAATTCGCATACGTGATCCCACGTGACAGGGCCTCCCAACAATTCTCTTTGCGCCTTACTTCCAGCAACCACAGAGTATTATCTCCAGTCCTGGGGAATCCTCCTCTGCAAGTCGTCCGTTCCACTGATCCATGATGACTAACTACGGGGTGAGTACTGATAGAGGAATTCCAAATGAGTCCTGATATAGGGCCTTCCCTACCACACACAATCTAGGGTGGCTCAGGGCCTTGCTCGGGCCTTCGGGAGTTCCTGGCCTAGTCCCAGGCATCCTTACTGGCTTCCAGTACAAAACCTTCTCCACCGAGGTCTCCAGCAGAACTGCCACGCCGTCCCCTGTACTAGAGGATATCCTGTCCCTGGAGGGGATATCCACTCCCCCTTGTCCTTAGGAGCACCAACATGGCCGCCATGTCTCTGCATGTAAGTCTGAAGAGCAACATCAGTTCCCCCTGGAGGTGTGGTGGACTACCCTGCTACATATACATTAAATAAAGTGTAAGATCTGTGAATTAGTGCTCTGTATGCAGGGGCAGATTTCCTGATAGGCCCAGGCCTAGGGCAGCAAAAATGTCTGCCTCAATATACAATTGCCACACTCTCAGGCTTATCGGGCCTAATGAGAAGGCACTTACATGTGGCTGCCGCCCCCTTCTCCTTCCGAATCGCAGTGCCAAACGACAGCTCGGACTTTCACCAACACGGCGTCTTGTCACCGTGGCAATGTGACGCCGTGTCACATCACATCGGTGATGTCTGCTGTGTCATTTTGGTACTGCGATTCGGAAGGAGAAGGAGGGTGGCAGCAAGGAGGAGGCCGCCACTACAAGGTGCCATGGGGCGGCGAATCTTGAAATCCGCTGCGGTCTGTATGTATACATTAAAATGTAAGATGTATGAATTAGTGTTCTGTATAGTACAGTATGGAAGGGAAGGGGAGGGTTAATTCCCACTTGTGATGCTAACCAGAAGTAGGCAATGTTTGATCATGATATAAAAATATAAACATCTTCATAGCATAGGACAGTTCATAAGACTCAGAATTCCAGATAGTCCAATGTTAAACACACTCCCATAGATTATGCGTCTAGCCATATAGGTAAGTCTTATGTGGTGGTCTAGGTAACCGTGTGTAGGACTGATCACATAAATGAAGTAAATGGATTACTCACTGCTGACCTTGGGGATATCCTGGTCCTGTCCTGCGTGCTCCTACCAAGGAACAATTGAAGAGAGTACAGGGAAAACGACGGTGCATCTGCTGCTGCTGCTGAAGATTGGAAACCACAAACTGCAAACCACAAATTATCCTAGGTGCAAAAATTTATTTTAGGGCATAATAACAGCCAAAAAGAACACTCTGACGCGTTTCCCGTGGCATCCCACGCTTTAAGATAAAGCGTGGGATACCACGGGAAACGCGTCAGAGTGTTCTTTTTGGCTGTTACTATGCTCTAAAATAAATTTTTGCACCTAGGATATTTTGTGGTTTGCAGTTTGTGGTTTCCAATCTTCAGCAGCAGCAGCAGATGCACCGCCGTTTTCCCTGTACTCTCTTCAATTGTATTGTACAGTATACATTACAGTGTAAGATCTGTGGATTAGTGTTCTGTATATATATATATATATATATATATATATATATACAGTGTTCGACAATCATATACATTTAAACGCCCGGGGCGAGAGGATTTAACCTCCGGGCGAGTAAATATTGGCCCAAGCAGCACACGTGTTTGTTTTTTTTTAAATTTCCTTGCTCGCGTTGAATTTTTACTGCTCGCGCTGAAAAAAAAACAAAAAAAACCCTCCCCCTACCTGACTGCTGATTGGCGCGCTCTCCCAGGCTTTCTGGGCACGCGGCCAGGCTCTATATGAGCCCGCCCCTAACGAGCAGCCATTCTTTTCCCATGGAGGACACAGTAAGTACCATCTGTGATTTCCCCCCCTCCCCTCCCCGGCGCTCCTGCTGCCCGCAGTTATGGAGATGGGAGCGGGTTTGCCCCTCATGTCCCTGCTTCCCCCCCCCCTGCTTCACCCCGGTCCCGTGTCATAGAGCGCGGTGGGAGATGGGAGCGGGGATGTCTTCTCATGTCCCCGCTTCCCCCCGGTCCCGTGTCATAGAGCGCGACGGGAGATGGGAGCGGGGATGCCCCTCATGTCCCCGCTTCCCCCTGGTCATGTGTCAGAGACATGCGGCGGGAGATGGGAGTGGGGATGCCTCATCATGTCTCCGCTTCCCCCGGTCCCGCGTCATAGAGCGCGGCGGGAGATGGGAACGGGGATGCCCATCATGTCTCCGCTTCCCCCTGGTCCTGCGTCATAGAGCGCGGCGGGAGATGGGAGCGGGGATGCCCCCTCAGGTCCCAGCGGAGCAGGATATGGGCATGGGGGGGGGAGCGTGGTGGTGCTGGTCGCAGCCTTTCCAAAAGGTGTGTAGAGAGAGAGAGTGTGAGCGTGTGTGTGTATATGGGAGAGTGTGTGTGTGTATATGGGAGAGTGCGTGTGTGTATATGGGAGAGAGTGTGTGTGTGTGTGTGTGTGTGTATATGGGAGAGTGTGTGTGTATATGGGAGAGTGTGTGTATGGGAGTGTGTGTGTGTGTGTATATGGGAGAGTGTGTGTGTGTGTATATATATATATGGGAGAGTGTGTGTGTGTGTATATATGGGAGTGTGTGTGTGTGTGTGTGTGTGTGTGTATATATGGGAGAGTGTGTGTGTATATGGGAGATTGTGTGTGTGTGTGTGTGTGTATATGGGAGAGTGTGTGTGTGTGTGTGTATATATGGGAGAGTGTGTGTGTGTGTATATGGGAGAGTGTGTGTATGTGTGTATGTATAAGGGAGAGTGTGTGTTTGTGTATATATGGGAGAGTGTGTGTGTATATATATGGGAGTGTGTGTGTGTGTGTGTGTGTGTGTGTGTGTGTGTGTATATATATATACTAGCTGAGAGCCCCGGCGTTGCCCGGGATGTTTGTGGTGTGGGTGTGGCATTTGGGTGGGGAGTGGTCCACGCGGCCCATGTGCGGTGGTAGTGCTGCTGTGGCTGTACTGATGGTGATTGTATTGGTGTGGTGATTTGGGAGGGTTTGGTGCTGATGTGGGGGTGCGGATGTGGGTGTGCCGATGGGGGAGGTGCAAAGGTGGCGATGTGTGGGTGCTGATGGTGTTGATGGGGGCTGGGAATGGTGGGGAGGCGAGAATGCCAGTGTGCTGGGGGGGCATACCGGTGTGCTGATGTGATGGTGCTGGGGTGTGTGTGTGTATACATGTTTGTGTGTATACATTGTATGTGTGTGTGTGTATACATGTGTGTGTGTGTGTGTATGTGTACGTGTGTGTGTATACACGTGTGCGTGTATACACGTATGTGTGTGTATACACGTGTGTGTGTGTATACACGTGTGTGTGTATACACGTGTGTGTGTGTGTGTATACACGTGTGTGTATACACGTGTGTGTGTGTATACACGTTTGTGTGTATACACATGTGTGTGTGTGTATACACGTGTGTGTATACACATGTGTGTGTATACATTGTGTGTATGTATATATTGTGTGTGTGTGTATACACATGTGTGTGTATACACGTGTATACATGTTTGTGTGTGTGTATACATGTTTGTGTGTATACATTGTATGTGTGTGTGTGTGTATAAGTGTGTGTGTGTGTGTGTGTGTGTGTGTGTGTGTGTATACATGTGTGTGTGTGTATACATGTGTGTGTGTGTATACATGTGTGTGTATATACATGTGTGTGTGTATACACATGTGTGTGTGTACACATGTGTGTGTGTACACATGTGTGTGTGTACACATGTGTGTGTATACACATGTGTGTGTGTACACATGTGTGTGCATACACATGTGTGTGTATACACATGTGTGTGTTGTATACACATGTGTGTGTGTGTATACACGTGTGTGTGTGTATACATGTGTGTGTGTGTATACATGTGTGTGTCTGTATACATGTGTGTGTCTGTATACATGTGTGTGTATACATGTGTGTGTATACATGTGTGTGTGTGTATACATTATGTGTATGTATACCTGTGTGTATACGTGTGTGAGTGTATACGTGTGTGTGTATGTGTACAGGTGTGTGTGTGTATGTCTCCATGTGTGTGTGTGTATGTCTCCATGTGTGTGTGTGTATGTCTCCATGTGTGTGTGTGTACGTGTACATGTGTGTGTGTGTACGTGTACATGTGTGTGAGTATACGTGTACATGTGTGTGTTTGTGTACGTGTCTACGTGTACATGTGTGTGTGTGTGTGTACATGTACGTGTGTGTGTGTGTGTACGTGTCTACGTGTACATGTGTGTGTGTGTCTACGTGTACGTGTGTGTGTGTCTACGTGTACGTGTGTGTGTGTGTGTGTGTGTGTGTGTGTGTACGTGTGTACGTGTGTGTGTGTGTGTGTACGTGTTGTACGTGTGTGTGTTTGTGTCTACGTGTGTGTGTTTGTGTCTACGTGTGTGTGTGTATACGTGTGTGTGTGTCTACGTCTGTGTGTGTGTGTGTGTCTACGTGTGTGTGTGTGTGTCTACGTGTGTGTGTGTGTGTGTCTGTGTCCCTGTGTGTCCTTTGGCCCGTGACTCCGCCTCAGGGAAGGGGGGTGTGTGGGGGGGGAGGTGGTGGGAAGGGGGGGGGGGGTGGGAAGGAGGGAGGTGGGGGGGAAGGGGAGGTGGTGGGAAGGGGAGGGGGTGGGGGGGAGGTGGTGGGGGGGAGGTGGTGGGAAGGGGAGGGGGGTGGGGGGGAGGTGGTGGGAAGGGGGGGGTGGGGGGAAGGGGGGGGAGGTGGTGGGGAGTTGGGAAGGGGGGTGGGGGAGGTGGGAAGGGGGGTGGAGGTGGTGAGGAGGTGGTGGGAGGTTGTAAGGGGGGAGTGAAGGGGGGTGAAGGTGGGGGTGGAGGGGAGGTGAAGGGTGGGGGTGGAGGGGAGGTGAAGGGGGGGGGTGGAGGGAGGTGAAGGGGGGGGTGGAGGGGAGGTGAAGGGGGGGGGTGGAGGGGAGGTGAAGGGGGGGGTGGAGGGGAGGTGAAGGGGGGTGGAGGGGAGGTGAAGGGGGGGGTGGAGGAGAGGTGAAGGGGGGGTGGAGGGGAGGTGAGGGGAGTGGAGGTGAAGGGGGGGTGGGGGGTGAAGGGGAGGTGGGGGGGGGGTGAAGGGGAGGTGAAGGGGGGTGGAGGTGAAGGGGGGGTGGAGGGGAGGTGGAAGGGAAGTGGAGTGAGGGAGGTGAGGGGTGGGTGAGGGGAGGGGAGGTGAAGGGGGGTGAGGGGAGGTGAAGGCCGCTCCCTCACCCGTCCGGCCGCTCACTCACCCGTCCGGCAGCTCCCTCACCCGTCCGGCCGCTCCCACGTGGATCTGAGGCGGGAGGCAGCTTGTTGTGGCCGCTCCCCCGCTGTGTCCCGGGCGCTCGCTCGCTCCGCTGACTGTAGCGGCGCCGGGGGGGGGGGGGGTGGAGGGGAGGTGATTTGAAGGGGGGTGAGGGGTGGGTGTGAAGGCCGCTCACTCACCCGTCCGGCCGCTCCCACGTGGAACTGAGGCGGGAGGCAGCTTGTTGTGGCCGCTCCCCCGCTGTGTCCCGGGCACTCGCTCCTCCGCTCACTGTAGCGGCGCCGGGGGGGGGTGTTTGAAAGCGCGGGAGACACGGGGAGAGGAGGACGTGCGCGCGGGTGTGGAGGCTGATTTCGGGGAGGAAGAGGCGGAGACGGGTATGTGAGCGCCCCCCCCCCCCCGGGTTATACAATGCTGCTAATGTACACCCCCCCCCCTATTTTGTGTGTGTGTGTGTGTGTGTGTGTGTGTGTGTGTGTGTGTCCCTGTGTGTGTCCTGTGTGTGTGTTTGTGTCCCTGTGTGTGTGTTTGTGTCCCTGTGTGTCCTTTGGGCCGTCACTCCGCCTCAGGCCAATGAGAGGTGTGCGGGGGCGGCCCAAGGGACCAATGAGATTTCCCCTAGGGACACCGGACATCTCAGCAGGCAGGCAGGCAGGCAGGCAGGCTGGCATGCATGCATGCAGGCAGGCAAACATACAGTGCTTTCACTAATATAGTATAAGATTGTGTGTGTGTGTGTGTGTGTATATGGGAGAGTGTGTGTGTGTGTGTGTATATATGGGAGAGTGTGTGTGTGTGTATATGGGAGAGTGTGTGTATGTGTGTATGTATAAGGGAGAGTGTGTGTTTGTGTATATATGGGAGAGTGTGTGTGTATATATATGGAGTGTGTGTGTGTGTGTGTGTGTGTGTGTGTGTGTGTGTGTGTATATATATATACTAGCTGAGAGCCCCGGCGTTGCCCGGGATGTTTGTGGTGTGGGTGTGGCATTTGGGTGGGGAGTGGTCCACGCGGCCCATGTGCGGTGGTAGTGCTGCTGTGGCTGTACTGATGGTGATTGTATTGGTGTGGTGATTTGGGAGGGTTTGGTGCTGATGTGGGGGTGCGGATGTGGGTGTGCCGATGGGGGAGGTGCAAAGGTGGCGATGTGTGGGTGCTGATGGTGTTGATGGGGGCTGGGAATGGTGGGGAGGGCGAGGAATGCCAGTGTGCTGGGGGGGCATACCGGTGTGCTGATGTGATGGTGCTGGGGTGTGTGTGTGTATACATGTTTGTGTGTATACATTGTATGTGTGTGTGTGTATACATGTGTGTGTGTGTGTATGTGTACGTGTGTGTGTATACACGTGTGCGTGTATACACGTATGTGTGTGTATACACGTGTGTGTGTGTATACACGTGTGTGTGTATACACGTGTGTGTGTGTGTGTATACACGTGTGTGTATACACGTGTGTGTGTGTATACACGTTTGTGTGTATACACATGTGTGTGTGTGTATACACATGTGTGTGTATACATTGTGTGTATGTATATATTGTGTGTGTGTGTATACACATGTGTGTGTATACACGTGTATACATGTTTGTGTGTGTGTATACATGTTTGTGTGTATACATTGTATGTGTGTGTGTGTGTATAAGTGTGTGTGTGTGTGTGTGTGTGTGTGTGTGTATACATGTGTGTGTGTGTATACATGTGTGTGTGTGTATACATGTGTGTGTATATACATGTGTGTGTGTATACACATGTGTGTGTGTACACATGTGTGTGTGTACACATGTGTTGTGTGTACACATGTGTGTGTATACACATGTGTGTGTGTACACATGTGTGTGCATACACATGTGTGTGTATACACTTGTGTGTGTGTATACACATGTGTGTGTGTGTATACACGTGTGTGTGTGTATACATGTGTGTGTGTGTATACATGTGTGTGTCTGTATACATGTGTGTGTCTGTATACATGTGTGTGTATACATGTGTGTGTATACATGTGTGTGTGTGTATACATTATGTGTATGTATACCTGTGTGTATACGTGTGTGAGTGTATACGTGTGTGTGTATGTGTACATGTGTGTGTGTGTATGTCTCCATGTGTGTGTGTGTATGTCTCCATGTGTGTGTGTGTATGTCTCCATGTGTGTGTGTGTACGTGTACATGTGTGTGTGTGTACGTGTACATGTGTGTGAGTATACGTGTACATGTGTGTGTTTGTGTACGTGTCTACGTGTACATGTGTGTGTGTGTGTGTACATGTACGTGTGTGTGTGTGTGTACGTGTCTACGTGTACATGTGTGTGTGTGTCTACGTGTACGTGTGTGTGTGTCTACGTGTACGTGTGTGTGTGTGTGTGTGTGTGTGTACGTGTGTACGTGTGTGTGTGTGTGTGTACGTGTGTACGTGTGTGTGTTTGTGTCTACGTGTGTGTGTTTGTGTCTACGTGTGTGTGTGTATACGTGTGTGTGTGTCTACGTCTGTGTGTGTGTGTGTGTCTACGTGTGTGTGTGTGTGTCTACGTGTGTGTGTGTGTGTCTGTGTCCCCTGTGTGTCCTTTGGCCCGTGACTCCGCCTCAGGAAGGGGGGTGTGTGGGGGGGGAGGTGGTGGGAAGGGGGGGGGAGGTGGTGGGAAGGGGGGGGGGGTGGGAAGGAGGGAGGTGGGGGGGAAGGGGAGGTGGTGGGAAGGGGAGGGGGTGGGGGGGAGGTGGTGGGGGGGAGGTGGTGGGAAGGGGAGGGGGGTGGGGGGAGGTGGTGGGAAGGGGGGGGTGGGGGGAAGGGGGGGGGAGGTGGTGGGGAGTTGGGAAGGGGGGTGGGGGAGGTGGGAAGGGGGGTGGAG